>NW_024724556.1:0-77500 GCF_018991925.1 Homarus americanus
CTTGTGGGTCGCCATGCTCGCCGGCGGGAGGGAGGGCCGCCAGGCAGCGGCGGAGGAGGTGGTGTTGCTTGCTGCGGCTGTAGCTAGAAGAGAGGTAGGTCGATACGATACGAAGTCTTTAGTTAAGAGGTGAAAGAAGATTATTAGGAGTTGAAGGAAAAGTGGTGAAACTGAAATACAGTAGGAGTAGAAAGAATCTGGGCTCAACCAGATCGCTTCATCTTTCTTATTGGTGTTTTGTCTTTGTTCTGCTCCCTTGGGTCGTCAGACCTTTGTATTAATATTGGTTTATTTATATAATGCTGCTTATTATTATTATTTGTGATTGTTGGAGTTAGTGAGCCCGCCCAGGTCCTTGTGTAACTGGGAGGGTAGTCACATTTTTTCTTTTTTCTTTTTTGAGGTGTTAGTTAAGTGTTAGTTGTGTTAGTCTAAAGGTACACTGTATGGAGAGGCCTGCCAGGTTCTTAGTGGAGCTGGTTGGTCACTCTCATCTTTATTCCTCTAGTAATGTTTTATGTAGAAATGTGTATGTTGAGGCAGGAGGTGGTTCAATTACTTCTTCCTGGCTGATATAACTGGGAGGGTAATCACATTATTATTATTATTATTATTTTTATTTTTTATTTTTTTTTTTTTGAGTTAGTGAGCCCGCCCAGGTCCTTGTGTAGCTGGGAGGGTAGTCACATTTTTTTTTTTTTTTTTTTTTACTAAGATGTTAGTTCAATGTTAAATGTTAAATGTTAAATATTAGTTATGTTAGTCTAAAGGTACACTGTATGGAGAGGCCTGCCAGGTTCTTGTGGAGCTGGTAGGTCACTCTCATCTTTTATTCTCTCTATTAATGTTTTATATGTATATTGGGGCAGGAGATGGTTCAATTACTTTCTTCCTGGCTGATTTAAACCAACTGTGTTCTTGGAATTCTTCGTTGTCTATATTATTTATCCAGTTTTGATATGTTTCTGTGTTAATTCAGTCACTTTTTTCCAAATATTTACAGCTTTGTTGTGTATATCTACATTGATTGCTAAGAGGTTTGCTCTCTTGTGTAGCTGTTCATTATTGATGTGGTCTGTATATTTTATGTTATATATAAATCTGAGGGCTATATTTTGTACTGTTTGTAACCTTTTAATGCACGTTTTACTAAGGGTGTTCAATGGGATGGGTGGGTAGTCCATAATTGATTTAACAAGGGCAATATAAATCTTTCTTTTGTTATTAATGCTAAGGTTCTTAAAGCGGTTTTTTTTTTGATAATCTTATTCTTGCCTGTCGTTCTTTATCTTTTAAGTATGTTATATATCCTCTTTTTGTTAGTTTTAATCCAAGCATCCTACCTTCAGTGTCGTATGGGTATAGTTCCTGGTCGACTATTACTGGACTTGTTTTAATCTTGGCTATTAGTATTATCTTGAATTTGTTCTTATTTGTCCTGATTTTCCATTTTTTTCTCAAAATCATTTATGTTTTTATCGCTCTTACCAAGTGTGAGAGTGCCATAAATTGAGTTGATTTTCCTGGGTATGATACTATTTGAGTAATATCATCAGCAAACATTACATATTCGCTAAAGGGGGTAGGTTGAGGTGTGTCTGAAGTATAAATTGTATATAGTGTTGGAGAAAGGCATCCTCCTTGAGGTACTCCACTCTCAAGATTAAACATAGTTCCCAAAAAGTTTTCAATTTGAATTTGTGCTCTCCTATCATCTAAATAGTTACACAATATTCTTAGCAAGTATTCGTTAAGTCCCAGTTTTAATATTTTATATTTCAAGCCTAAATGCCAAACTTTATCAAAAGCCTTAGAAACATCCCTTAAAATTATATTGATCTGGTTACCCTTGCTTTTTTCTATTGCAATTATTTCCGTTATTGTAGCTATTGCAGTTAGGGTATTTCTATTGGGCATAAATCCATGTTGTCTGTTGTTAGTTTTCCCATGTTGTGTTAAAAAGGCTATAACTCTTGAATTTAATATTTTTTCCAATAGTTTCCCGGTAATTTCTAATAAAGATATTGGCCTGTAGTTTAATATTTCCTTATTGTCCTTACCCTCCTTAGGAATAAATATCATTTTAGCATATTTTAGTTTGTCTGGAAAGTAACCAGTTATTAAGCATGAGTTATAAATGTTTAATAGTGTATTTAAAATGTTTTCAGGTAGATTCATGATCATATTTCGTGTAATACCTGTGAGCCCAGGGGCTTTTTCCTTAAATTTCCTCAGACAGTGCATCATTTCTCCCATGGTTATTATTTGATTATTAGGTAATAAGTTATAGTCTATATATTGCCTTGGGGTGATTCTATGTATTTGTCTTCCCATTTCTTCTTCTATCCTTTCTTCGTGTTCACTATCAAAATCTTCATTTTCCTCATCTGATATTTTAAAAACTTTTACCCATTCTTTTTTGAATGCTGACTCTTGTTCATTTTCCTCGTGCAATTTTGTTCCATTTTGGTCTTTAATGTATGGTGTTTTTTGCTTGTTGTGCCCCATCATCTTGTTTATGGAAGTCCAAAATGTTTTTGTGTCTTTAGTCATGTCAGCCGCCATTATAATATCATTCCATTTTTTATTGTTTGCTTCCTTACATGCGTCTCTTAATTTTATCTGTAGTGCTGTCTGTGTCGTATATAGCCATCTGTTACTGCCGTGTCTTTCCATATACCTGTTTATTTCATTGTAATGGGTCTGGATTAATTTAACTTCTTCTGTAGTCTGTTGTTGGGTAATGTTCTAAAGTGTGAAGTAGGAGTGTGTTTGGTTATAGATGTTTTTATTGCTGAGTGCAGTCTGTCCATTTCTGAGTCTATATCTTCTGTTGTTTTCCCTTGTAGGTTAATCGAGTGGTGATTACCTAAGTCGTCTTTGAAGCTGTCCCAGTCTGTTTTACTCATTTTCAGTCTCTTTTTTATTGGTATCTGTATGGGGCTTGTTGACAGTGTTAGTATAATTGGCAGATGGTCACTGCCTGTAAGAGGTCCCTGTATTATATGGTAATTGAAAAAGGCTTTGTTGTTGGTAAAAATTTTGTCTGGTGTCGATTGTGTATTGTGATTTCTCCAGGTTGGAAAGTTAGGACCCAGATGATTGATTTTCCCTAAATTTATAAATTGATTAAGGGCGTTTCCCACGACGTTATTATTTGTATTGTCAAAAATCCTGTGTCTGGCGTTAAAGTCTCCTAAGATGTACATCGGATGACTATTGTTAGCCAATTTTAATAGGTCTTCTATAGGTAAGTAGGGTCGTCTCGGTGGGAGATAAGTAGTAGCAATAATTACGTCTCCTTGAGTTGTATTTATTTTTATTGCTAGAAATTCATCCTGGAAGTCATCGATTAGTTTAAATTTTAAGTTTCTTTTAACCGCTATCGCTACTCCGTCATTTTTCTCGCCCGATTTATTTCTTTGGTTTACATAATAGTTAAAGAGTTTTATGTTGTTGTTTTCTGTCTCACCGTGACTGTTTATTAGTATAATGGCAGGGTCAATTTCTTGATATATATTACTTAGGTTAATTCTCTCGGTCTTCCAGTTTCTTACGTTGTGTTGTATTATTCTTAAAGTTCTTACTGTTTGTCTATTGTCCATTATTTCTTATACTTGGATTATAACTGTTGAAGTGGAGACCTATCATCCTGTTTCCCGCTTCTGACTCTTCTAAACTCTGACGGGTCTACTATTTTAAAGTCTTTGGTCGTAATCTTTAGTTTGTCCGTAGTAATTAGTGACCAGACATAATCTTCACTTAGGGATTTTTCTTGATATGTCCACTTGTATAACCCTCCTTCACAGTTTTTTACTATTGTCCCTCCTGTTGGTCTCGATGTTGGGATTTCATGTTTTGTTGTAGTGATAACTTTTAATCCAATTTCTTCAGCAGATTCAGGTTGTATATTGTGATCAGTTTCCATCTTATCTTCTCTCCTCCTACTCCTTTGTCTTATAGTCTGTCCTTTTGTTATTTCTATCTTCTCTTTGTCACTTCTAGTCATTTGTCTGGGATCTCTATCAGTCGCTTGTGTTCCTTGTGTATCAGCTGTTGCTCCTTGCTCAAACCTTTGTTCGTCTAGATGTAGTCTTTCTCTCAGTTCGCTTGCATATGTTGCCTGAAATAGTTTTTCGGATTGTGGATTCTCTGGAAATATCATCTCTGGTAGGCTATTCAATTTAAACATTTTCCTTAATTCCTCATTGTATGATCCGGGTGCAATGATATTGTGCAAATGTGCATGGATCATACTAATCATTACCTTATCATGTATTGGCTCACTTAGGTTTAATATGGTGGATTCTGGTCTATGAGCCTCTTGGACCGCTCTCTTTGCTATTTCGACGTATGTCGTATCCTTCTTGTCTTGTTCCTTTTTCCTTGTTTCTTGTTCCTTGTACTTTATCATGTGTTTTTTATTGGGCATGCCATTGCTAACGTCCTATGTCCTATGTATGCATTCCCGTTTCTCTTACAGTTGAGACAGCCAACATGTGTATTCTTACATTCAGTGTAGGTATGGTCGTCGCCTGCACAATCTGAGCAGTACTTTTTTCTTTTTCCGGACAGTCTCTCGTTGTGTGTTCTTCATATTTGTAGCAGGAGAAGCAAGTTTGCAGACTGATGAATGTCTCCTTCTTTATTTGATATGGTGTGACTGACATGTTGAATATTAGAAAGCCCTGTTGTAAAACTTTCTCAGCCATTGACACTTCTTCAAAAGTAATCTTAAAAACATGAGTATAGTCCTTTATCTTAATGACTTCTTCAATCTTCATCCACCTATTTTGGCGTTCCAGTTCATCTTTCAGGTCTTCCGATGTCTTCCTCCCGATCTCTTGGTCGACTTGACGAACAAAAACTGATCTTTTTGCTTTTTGTTCTGGTGGCATGACAACAATAAGGCCTTCATTGTAAAATATATCTCTTGCTTCTTTTGAAAGGATTTTATCTGAATCAAAGTCATCTTTACAGATTACTTTAAAACCTTCATTGGTGCTGAATATTCTTGTTAGTGGGACTTGCAGTTTGTTGTAAGTGATTTCTGCCACTTTTCCCCTTCCAATAGAGTGTCCCTTATCTCTATGTTTTATTCTAATGCTAGTTGTCATCTTCTTGATTACATCTAATCCTACCTATAACACAGGGCTCCTGCCTGGGAGCAGTGACCCCGCCCCCCCTCTTGGACGGGCGTCGGGCTCGTAGGGTTCTGCACCCAGGTTACCTGTGACTATAGTTATATCTAAGAAAGTTGCCACCTACCGGTGACCCCCGGACAAGGGGTGCCCTGCACTATCACAGGTTCCCTTGCCGGATCGACCGTATCGCTAAGTCCCGCCTCCCGTTCAAAGAACGGAGTGCATGAGGGGGATGAAAAAAGGAAAGAAGAGGACTTAGAGAGTAGAAACAGCCTACCTACCACGCCACGTTCGGTTAGCCAATCAGAGCACCGCAGTAAACGTGCATGTATCACGCCACCGTGGGGCACCACTGATTGGCCAATCCAGGACGTAGACGCACGGGTAGTAGTCAAAATTTGGGGAGCCCAAATATTTGTTTTTTCCAAAAGTTGGAATTTCCCGTACAATCTGTGATGGTAATTACACCGTCACTATGTTGAGTAAGTACAATCACTAGGATTGAGTGTCTTATCACAACAAAGTTGCAGACTGCTCAAACATGCAGCAAAAGAGGCAGGTCTTCGCAGCTCCGGGTCCAGCAGTCGTAAGAGAGGTCACCACGAGGTGAGGTCTTATATAGCGGAGGTAGGCGTGGCTTAATAGTTGACCTCAGTCATGTAAGGCGGCACTGGTTGCTGACCTAGACCATGAGGCATTACACTGGGGAATTCGAGGGTCGGCTAGTCAGCGACAAACAGCGTTTGTAGGGGAGGAATCTACTACAAGTTTTTATCAACAAATGAGCAGGAATATGCCTTCAGTTCTTCCCACTAATTTAAGACTATATAAATGCATTTTCCTCCAACAATCCATCGAGTGACACTGAGGGTAACAAATTTAGCATAGTGTTCGTTACCATTGTTCATTGTAGCATATATTTGTTTCTAGTCATCTCTACGTAATGAACTTACTCTAAACCAATGAGGAATTTCAGAAATTAGGTAAACTAAGTTAGAAGGCAGAGTCTTGAACGATTTTCCGCTACACAGGGAAAGGAAGGGGAGGAGCTGGGGAGTCGGTCGGTGCTGGCAAATCTGACCCATACGACGCGTGTACTGAACGGCGCCCATCTTTTTGGGGAGAGGAGAGGATGCATGAACGTGTGTTGGACGTGTGGATTCAGTAATGTACAGGTCGTCAAAAACAGGCGTTACAAAAATGAGACAACAGAATATTACTTAGTAAAGTATTACGGGTTATGCTACATTAAGCTTTATAAGTAGAAGGAAGCTAAAAAAAAAGACAGAAAATGTAATTTGGGGCTGTCTTTTTTAAGTACAAAAATATAGGACAACCAATTCTCAAAAGGACAGATTGTCCTTTAAAGGACAGACTTGGCAACCCTGATACACATTACGCGCTCCCCCTGACGCCAATTGAGTCTGCGCAGACTCCTTGACGCCTTCCTTCCTCACCCCCGTACCCCGGCTGTCGTGGTAGGGAGGGAGAGAGGGGAGAGTAGTGAGGGGAGAATTGAATTGAATTGAAACATTTTATTTAGCCAGAAAAAATACAGATACAGAGTGGATAATAATACCAATATTGACATGGCTGAGCCAGTTGAGAACCTGAGCTCTCTTTGAGGCACCTGATATATACTATACATTTATCTCAAGGAAGTATTATGTAACATTTAGTATCATCTGGAATTGTACAATTGTATGGTAGTAATAAGTACATCTCATAATGTTAACACGGTTATCATCAATATTTATTTATTTTATTATTTATTATTTTTATTTTGTATTTATTTATTTATTTATACATACACACACACACATGTATATATATATATATATATATATATATATATATATATATATATATATATATATATATATATATATATATATATATATATATATATATATATATATATATATATATATATATATATATATATATATATATATATATATATATATATATATATATATATATATATATATATATATATATATACTCATATACATATAAATTAGAGTAGAATTTAAAAACATAAGTTGCGTCATTTAGGAACCGAAGCAGGCAGGGGAGTGAGTTATGTAACGGAATATTCACCATGCAACAGAGGAACAGTTTTATGACACTGTATGTACTTAAATTGAGTAGTATAATTTGGTACAACATTCATTGCGCATGTGCTAATGCATGTGTAGACATGTGTGGCACTGTAGCGCACTGTACTATGTGGCCGCTGTCAAATTTCTCTGTTTGTCTATCTTCTCTTTGATAGGCTCACATACATACGTACGCGTAGGAGACCTCGCACTAAGGATGGAGGTAAGTGAAACTCACAATGCGTTCTCCGCATATATATATATATATATATATATATATATATATATATATATATATATATATATATATATATATATATATATATATATATATATATATATATCTTGATAAAATCTTTGTCTTTTATTCAAGACATCTTGAAGATGTCTTATAAAACAGAATATCTTATATTTTCATTATATTTTTATATATATATATATATATATATATATATCATATATATATATATATATATATATATATATATATATATATATATATATATATATATATATATATATATATATATATATATATATATATATATATATATATATATATATATATATATATATATATATATATATATATATATATTGATATATATATATATATATATATATATATCAATATATATAGATATATATATTTATATATATATTTATAAATATATTGTAGTGGACGTCTCCCCTACAAACTGCGTATGGCATTCCAATGTGCCGCCTTCCCTAGCAACCAACCAGATGTTACCGTATCTTAGCAACGGAACCAGTCACCTGCGACTTTCTGGGTTTTCCCAACATGACTCATAGCGGCTGCTGCTGGGTATATACTGTAAGCTCTGTCTCTCCATTGAGATTCATTCTGACCATTCTTCTTCAACAAGCAACACCTCCTCCTCTGCCGCTGCCTGGCAGCCCTCGCTTCTCCTCACCTGCCTGGCGGTCCTCGCTCCCGCCAGCGAGCATGGCGACCCACCAGCTGTCCTTCTCTGAGCTTCCCCACCAACCAACTCTCATTCTGCACCTCCAGCACCAGACTGTCTATCATATAACTTATATTATACAAGAAAACCACAATAGAGTTTCCTTCCATCCTGAGTGCTAGACAACATTAATATCTCGATACCCCTACAATGGTGACTCCCGGAGATTAGCACTCACACAGGATGGAGGAGACACTGATCACGCTCCCAGTCTTCAAGCAGACACTGGCTCCTCTTCCTGCCCCACGCACCACATTCTGACGACCCCAGCACACCCGTCTTGCCTCAGACGCTGACCCAGGCCCACACACACTCCAGCAGGCGCATCTGACGACTCAGTACCTGCCGTGACGGAAGCACACAACATCCATCGCCTCCACACCCCCTCTTTTCTTCCTCAGGTACTCCCTGCTAATGTCCTGCACCCTGCTGCTGTCGTGGACCCAGCTGCTGTCACGAGCCCTAATCCGCTTCTGCTGACGCAGCCCCTGCTCCTGACCCAGGCCCACACACACCCCAGCAGGCACATCTGACGACCCTGTACCTGTCGTGAGGGAAGCACAACATTCATCGCCTCCACACACCCTTTTTCTCCCTTCTCCCACAGATAGTGTGTATCTAGACAGTTGTATTTCAGCGATCGGCTCATCACGCCATCGCCGTTGTCTCACATGAGGCATGCACCGCCCGGTCTGCCTCACATGTGCTAAGCAACTCTACAGACAACAAGTCTCCTACACCGCCTGGAGGGAAGGGGGAGTATTGTAGTGGACGTCTCCCCTACTAACTGCGTATCGCATTCCAATGTGCCGCCTTCCCTAGCAACCAACTAGATGTTACCGTATCTTAACAACGGAACCAGTCCCGCCGACTTTCTGGGTTTTCCCAACATGACTCATAGCGGCTGCTGCTGGGTATATAAGCTCTGTCTCTCCATTAAGATTCATTCCAACGAACTCGCCAGCCAGCCTTCGCCGTGAACGGACCTCTTTCTAGAACCTTCTCTGCTAAAGCCTGCCAGCCTGTTTTTCAACCGTTGACGACCTGACCGAATCGACCACCTCACCACCATCATTACACACAACCGGTAAGCTCGTTGCAGACAACGCCCTTTCTGTGCTTCCCTACTGATCAGGGGTGACTCCTGATCAGAGGCGGCCCTGATCGGGTGATCTGTAACGGCTTTCTGTAGCGGATTTGGGCCGCGATCCCATTGGTGTTACTTGCACCTCTGGCTGTTTTACCTTGTTCTTCCTTCTTTTTTCGCTCTGGCCTGGGGACCTGCACCCTAGAGGTGTATTCGTCCTTGGGTCCCCCCTGTAACTGTTCACCTCCACTGTAGGGGTTTGTGAACACGAAAGGGGGTAGGAGCAGAACCCACCTCTCCGCCGAGCCTTCCTGGGAAACCGTGATCGTGCGTGTTCCACCTAGGAAGGGGGTCGCAAATCCTAAATCCTCCACCCCTCCCCCGAATAGGTACACATCAAGTTCACGCCTATAAGTGAACATTCAGTAACACTAGGGAAATAGGATCCCCTGACGGGGCTTTCGGGACAGTGTTGCGGGAACCACTCTACGACCACTCGACCAACAAGTGGCGGTGGGGAGTGTTGTAATTCTTGTAACAAACTCTGTCCTGGAATAGGTAGGTCTCAAGTTTGAAATCACGCAAGGGTGGCATGTCCACCACACACCCTCTAGTATGAGAGCACACCGGATACGGATACGCTCCCATGAAGGGGGCGTGACTGACGGAAGAAAAAATGAATGAGCAAGACTCCTTACTACAACACTACTAATCAAAATTTCCAACCTTATCACGACCAAGGACTCCTTCATCGCCTTGTGCCTGACTGAGAATGATGTTGACCAACTCCTATCGAACGACAGCACAAAGAAACTGAAGTCCGCGAAATTCGAAGTTGCAATCCCTCCTCAACTCCGAGCGAGGAAGTCAATCGTGATCAAAAGATTAGATAAAGCAATCACTGAAGAATCTAGCGAACAGGAATTGGCATCTGATATAGAAGACAAAAATGAATGGGCCAAGGTGGAGGAAGTTGTCAAGCTGCCCAGACTGCCATCCATGCTGAAAATACGGTTCACTGAAATAGCCATGGCCCAAAAAGCAATCCAGGAGGGACTGTGTCTCTCCTACTACCACGTTAGCAGCAGCCAGGTGGAGCAGGAGGAATTCTTCCCCATAACTCCATGCTGGAATTGCTACCAATATTCACACATGGCAACAGACTGCCCTAACAAGGACATCAAGCACTGCTCAGAATGCGGGAATAAGGGGCACACCTTCAGAGAGTGCAAAAATAAAGACAACCCCAAATGCCTAAACTGCGAAGGGGATCACAGAACACTGGCCACTCGCTGCCCCATACGAAAAGCAATAGTCAATCAAAAGAAGGAGAAGGAGAGGGAGAAGACACAGGAACAGCAAAACAAGACATACTCAGCTGTAACCAAACTAACCAAAGAAACGACAAAGATCCTCGAAAAAGTCGCCACACCACCCCCCGCACACCAACCTATTGTGCTTCAGCTTGGAAATAATCTTTCTGTAAAAATAATGACATCCATAATCCACGCCCACATAATGAATATAGCCAGACCTGGAACTTTCGCCAAGGCAGCAAGAGACATGTTCGCCGCCAACAACCTGCCAGATATGGAATTCCCAAATGATGTGCCTTCCTCTGAAATCTTCAACTTCATTTACAAATCAGAGAGCACTGAAATCCAAATACCAACAACTCACGAACCTTCAACTAATGAACCATCAACACAAGAACAGACTACCTCAGACATACAACCCGAGCCAGCAAGCGATGAAGAATCAATGGAAGACTCAAGCGAAGATGAAACCACCACAATAATAGAACAAGCCGCCAGAGTCAAAACCCCAAAAAAGAAACAAACAGGAACTAAGGTACCACCTGCTACGGAGAACAAAGATCTAGGGCATGAAACTGGTGTCCGATTCTACTCCACTACAGCTCCTCCCATAGTCTCAAAAGAAAGATTAATGGCAGAAATAAGGCAAGGCAAGATCAAATACACATACTCAGACAAAAACCTAGATGACTCACATATTGAAACACTAATGAAGAAGGGAAGAATCCTCACAAAACACAACAGAATAGAAAGAGTTGATCAGTCAACATTTAAAAAGATCCGCTTGGGCCTGGACAGGAGGCTGTCAGGGGAGCACCGGTCAGCAAAAATGGCGCAAACCAGCTCTAGACACCAGCCTTCATAATAAATAAGCTAAAAATAATCCAACACAATGTCTTAGCATGGATCCCACAAAGAGCAAGCGAATTATACAACACATACCGTAACATAGACCCAGATATTATTCTCATCAATTCGCATGGAAAGAAAAACTCAGAAAAAATAAAACTATTTAACTACACAGTATACCAAAAAAACAATCAAGACACACCTCATGATGGAATAGCCATAGCCATCAAACGAAACATACAACACAAGATACACGACTCATTTCAGGAAAACTTTCTGGCGATCGAAATTAACTGCCCAACAGGACCTATTATAATCGGCACCTGTTACCTCCCTCCAAGAAGACCCATATTCCCATTAGCAGACATGCTCAAACTCCTGAGAAGAAACATACCAGGATATTTCTTGGGTGATTTAAATGCTCGACATCGCGTCTTGGGACACCAGGACAACAACGCCGTGGGCAAGATCTTAAACACATTACTGAGTCACGGCAACGCAATTCACCTCGGCCCGGAATTCCCCACATACATCAGTGCAGGTAAAATCGGACATCCAGACATAGTATTAACAAACCAGCATCACCATCTTAACCTGCAAATGGAACCCGGCCCAATAACCACCAGTGACCATCTCCCTATCGTAGCCACACTCTCCACGTCGCCAATTCAGATCCCTGCCAGGACGAGATACAGCTACAGCCGATCCAACTGGGAGGAATTCCAAAATGAGTTAAGCAACCACCAAATAACCAGGCTAAACAACAAACACACCTCCCAAATAGACAGCACACTGGAGACATGGTACGGAAACGTGATCCAAGCAATGGAACACCACATACCCACGACCACTCACCGCACATTACCACACCCCCAATACACACATCAATCAAGAATTTTACAGACACAGTTTAGTAACTTATTCAAATTAATCCTAGAACATGGATGGACGCCAGAATACAGAATACAATATTACACCATACACGATCAACTAAGAGACATGTCCAAAGAAGCATACGTGAAGAACTGGGAGAAATTAATAACAGACACAGAAGCAACTTACCACGACCCGAAAAAATTCTGGCGAAAAATTAAAAACCTAATGGGAATCTCAAGCAACGAGACAAACTACATTTTAAATAGCAACCAAATCAAATTAACTGAACCCAAAGAACAAGAACCTGAATTCAGAAAATACTGGAGCAAAATTTTTCAAATAAGCCAAGAAGACAACAGGAACTTCTGTATGAATACCGAGCAACAAGTAACCAATCACATGACACACACAACCCACATCTGGCACCCAAGTCCCAGCATTGACACACACGCTTTGGACGATCTTTCCACACTGATTCAACCAATCACCGCAGAGGATATTCAGAAAACAATAATCAGTTTCAAAAATAAGGCCCCGGGCATCAGTAAAATTAACAAACCCATACTCCAGCATTTACCAATCAACATGATACACCAACTCAGTCACATTTTTAATGCAGCACTTGCCTCTGGCTACTTCCCAAGAAAATTTAAAACAGCAATCATCAGACTTATATCAAAACCAGGCAAATCCCCAACCCAAGTAGCAAACTACAGACCAATCTCTCTCCTAGAAATACCGGGAAAAATCCTAGAAAAAATAATTAACCGCCGACTGAGAACACACCTCGAATTTGAGGAGAAATACAACCCCAGACAGCATGGATTTAGAAAACATAGAGGAACCCATACAGCCTTAGCCCTAATTTACGAAAACATAGCAAACGCGATGCACAACAACGAACAATGTAACGTAGTACTAAGAGACGTAGCTAAAGCATTCGACAAGGTCTGGCACCTAGGACTCAAATACAAAATTACCACCCAAGAACTTCCCAACAACTTTACTTCCATTCTCTGCAACTTCCTTGATAATAGAGAGGCCAAAATTATCATAGGTAACCACACAGGCCCAAGCTTCAAATTATACAGCGGAGTACCACAGGGAAGCAACCTCTCGCCAACACTCTACACAATATATACGGCGGACATGCCACCTCCTGTACACGGAGAATATGTAGCCTATGCTGATGACGTCACACAAATCATCCGATATCCAGGCAAGGGCAAACAAATGATGGCAAGGATAACAACCCACGCCATCGAGCAAATCAACGAATATGAAAAAAAATGGAAAATTAAAACCAATACACAGAAACTAATGATAATACATATTGCCAGAAAAAACCCTACACCAATCACAGTCAACAACGTACCTATACAATACTCCAACCAAGGTAAAATTCTGGGACTCACAATAACAAGAACAGGCATAGCAAAACACGTAAAACAACGCAAACAGACTGCCCAATCACAACTCACGAAACTGAGACGATTCAGCAAAATGGACACCAAAATTCAACTACACCTATACAAAGCACTTATCCGCCCACACCTAGAATATCCACCAATACCACTCAACACGATCAGCAAATCCAGTCAACTTAAACTTCAAGCAGTACAAAACAAAGCTATCCGTAGAGCATCAAAGCAACTTCCGCCATACACCACCAAAATACAAGAACTTCACGAATTATTCGATATCGAACCACTGAATATACGTACACACAGCCAAGCACAGAGAGTATGGACCAAACTTGAAGAGATGGAGGATCCATTATTCTCCAAGTTAAAAGAAGAAGGAACAACTAAAATACACAGCTGGTGGCCTAAGAGCTTCCATGCTGACATTACAGAACAAGAACCACTCTACACAAAGAGATAAACAAATAACACTACCACCGGACAAATAAAAATTAACACTCACTCCAATAATGAATATCTAGCTAGCTTAACTCCTCCCCCCTCCCTCCTCAACCTCCTTCCCTGAGCGGACGGGCCTGTGCTGCACGCTGCCGCCACCCAATCATTTCAACTCGTCTCCGCTAGGTGGACAGCCCACCTGCTATCTACCCCTCCCACTCTTCTTCCCGTTTCTACGCTTTACTTCTTTCTCTCTCTCCTCTCCTTTCCCAGTGCAAAGTCATTTGCCACTTTACTTCATTATCATCATCATCATCAAGATTCATTCTGACCATTCTTCTTCAACAAGCAACACCTCCTCCTCCGCTGCTGCCTGGCAGCCTTCCCTCCTCCTCGCCTGCCTGGCGGTCCTCGCTCCCGCCAGCGAGCATGGCGACCCACCAGCTGTCCTTCTCTGAGCTTCCCCACCAACCAACTCTCATTCTGCACCTCCAGCACCAGACTGTCTATCATATAACTTATATTATACAAGAAAACCACATTAGAGTTTCCTTCCATCCTGAGTGCTAGACAACATTAATATCTCGATACCCCTTCAATATATATATATATATATATATATATATATATATATATATATATATATATATATATATATATATATATATATATATATATATATATATATATATATATATATATATATATATTGTATGTACAGTGCGGTGCTTGGGAGTTGCTGTGTAGTGAGGAGCTTGCTGAGAGGTCTTGTTGGTTCAGGAGCGTGGAGTAGAGTGATGTTCTTGACTTGACTTGACGTCTGTCGATAAGATAGAGGGCTATTGCTTGTAATGCTGGGTGGGAGGGCAGGGATTAGGATTGGAAGTACTTTGGTGGCAATTTGGGGGAGGGGGGTTGGTTTAGGATCAAGGAAAAAGAGGGAGGAAATTTGAAGGAAAGTAAGAGATTGACAGGATCCGGGCTCAACCAGATATGCTGAGGTTATAATAATTATATTTGAACTTACATCTTGCGTGATTAGGTTCTAGCTCTCAAGCCTTTTTCATTTAGTTAAAAATATGCATTTTTTGCAGTAGCCAGTGTTCCAAGGAAGGAGTGACGACCTCTAGCCAGGTTCTTGTGGAGCTGGCTGAGCAACGTATCTTTTGTTTTAATAAGAGTGGAAAGAAGGGACAAGAAGACAAGTGTTGGAGAGGCCAAGGATAGTGTCCTTTGGTCATTCTCATCTTTTTAATGAAACATTTTTCTGTTTTAGAGAATTGAAGCGCTTTGTTTAAAGTAGGGAAGTTTAATTTCTAAGAAGAGGTGTAGGATCCAACTTGCTACTTTTCTTCGCAAGGAGGTGGTCCTATCTTTTTGGTTTAATTGAAAGATTGAAGCTTGACTTGAAGGTACAGTATTTATTGGCGATACAGTTCTTTTTGTTTTTGTATTGAATTTGATAATTTTTAGATGTATTTTGGTATTGGTGGTGGATTGTTGACTCTTATTCTGCTTAAACTGAACCAAGCGTGTTCTTCTCTTGCTCTTCTTACTGGTTCATTGTTGAGCCAGTTTGCTACAGTTTCTGAGTCTAACTCTCCTACTTGTTCCCATGTTTTTTGGCTTGGATGTAGAAGTCTACATTTACTGCGTTGATGGAGTTCTTTTGTTACTCTTTTTTCGTAACTGATGTTATATATGAATCTTAGGCTTTTATTTTGTACCGTTTGAAGTTTCTTGATTCTCGTTGCACTAAAAGAGTTGGTTGGTACAGGCGGGTAGCACAGTACTGATTTTATTAGTGCCGTGTATAATTTCCTTTTGTTTATTATGTTCAGTTTTTTAAATCTTCTTTTTTTTATAGTTTGCTACGTAGTTTGTGGACTTTTTCGTTGATGAAGGTCTGATAACCATTTGTTGTGATTTTCAGTCCCAGGATGCTGCTGTAGTGGACGTCTCCCCTACAACTGCCTACAACTGCGTAGCCACAGCCACCACCTGCTACCGCCTTCCCTAGCAACCAACCAGATGTTACCGTATCTTAGCAACGGAACTAGTCACCGGTGACTTTCTGGGTTTTCCCAACATGATTCATAGAGGACTGGCGGCTGCTGCTGGGTATATAAGCTCTGTCTCTCCATTGAGATTCATTCTGACCATCTTCTTGAACAAGCAACACCTCCTCCTCCGCCGCTGCCTGGCAGCCCTCGCTTCTCCTCGCCTGCCTGGCGGTCCTCGCTCCCGCCAGCGAGCATGGCGACCCACCAGCTGTCCTTCTCTGAGCTTCCTCACCAACCAGCTTTCTCATTCTGACCATTCTTCTTGAACAAGCAACACCTCCTCCTCCGTCGCTGCCTGGCTGCCTTCGCTTCTCCTTGCCTGCCTGGCGGTCCTCGCTCCCGCCAGCGAGCATGGCGACCAACCAGCTTATTCATTCAACCAGGAGGCCAGCAACAGGCAACATCTTCTCTAACGAAGCTCCTGCACATCTACCTCCTACAACACGCTACTCACCGAACGTCTCTACTGACCAGCTCCTCACCACACGGCACCTCCAGCACCAGACTGTCTATCATATAACTTATATTATACAAGAAAACCACCTTAGAGTTTCCTTCCATCCTGAGTGCTAGACAACATTAATATCTCGATACCCCTACACTGCCTTCGTTGGTGTATGGGTAAATTTCTCCATCTACTATTACTGATCCGACCTTTTTCTTGGCAATTGGTGTGATTTTTAATTTGTTGATATTTGTCCGTATTTTCCATTTCTTTTCGTAGTCATTTATGTTTTTTTTTATTGCTAAGGCCGTATGGCGTGCCATCATTGCTTCTGATTTTCCGGGATATGATATGATTTGTGTGATGTCATCGGCAAAGTTAATGTGTTCGCTATGTTGCGTTGGTTCAGGTAAGTTTCTCGTATATATGGAGAATAGTGTTAGGGATAGGACGCCTCCCTGGGGCACTCCGCTTTCTAGGCCGAAGGGTGGACCTAAATCGTTGCCAATTTGTAGCTGTGCTGTCCTGTTTTGAAGGTAGTCACATAGGATTCTTTCTATTTCTGCAGGTAGGTCTAGTTCTAGTATTTAATATGCTAGTCCGTTGTGCCAAACTTTATCAAATGCCTTTGCCACATCTCTTAAGACTATGTTTACTTGGTTTCCTTTGGTTTCCTTGCTGTTTTTCTTTGGCTATGATTTCTGTTATTATTGCTATTGCCGTTTGGGTTCCTCTACCTCTTCTAAAGCCGTGTTGTCTTGGGTTGAGTTTGTTGTAGTTAACCAGGAACTTATCTAGTCTGTTATTTAGTAGGAGTTCCAAGAGTTTCCCGGTTATTTCCAGTAAGGATATAGGTCTGTAGTTTATTATCAGTTTTGGATCCTTGCCTTCTTTGGGAATGAAGATCATTTTTGCCCGCTTGAGGGCATCGGGAAAGTAACCAGCGGATAAGGTTGAGTTGTAAATATTTATCAGGACTTCCATTGGTCTTACTGGGCAGGTTTAATAACATGTTTCTGGTTATGCCGCTCAATCCAGGGGATTTTTCTTTAAATTTGCGTAGGTAGTGTAGTAGTTCGTCGTGATTTATGAATTTATTGGGTCTTAGTCTTTCTGGGTTTCCTGTGTGGTAGCACTAGCGTAGCTGAAGTCGGTCCGCCCCGGGCACTGGGTTGGCCTGTGCATGGCAGCTCCTGTCGAGAGTTACTACCACTCTCTATCATCCATGAATCTATCTAGCCTCCTTTTGAAACTTTCCAGAGTTCCCGCACTTACTACAAAGTTGCTAAGCTTGTTCCACTCGTCCACCACCCTATTTGTGAACCAGTTTCTTCCTATCTCCCTCCTAAATCTAAACTTATTCAACTTGAATCCGTTGCTCCGAGTCCTATCCTGCTCGGATATTATAAGAACTTTATCTATATCCCCTTTATTGATTCCTTTCACCCACTTAAATACTTCTATCATATCTCCCCGCACTCTTCGTCTTTCTAGGGAATGCAAGTTAAGATTCTTTAACCTATCCTGATATGGAAGGTTTCTAAGTCCCTGAATCATTTTTGGCATTCTTCGCTGCACCGACTCTAGTGAATTTATATCCATTCTATAATAGGGGCACCAGAACTGAACCGCATAATCGAGGTGCGGCCTAACTAGCGCAAGATATAGTTGCAATAAGACCTCTGCACTCTTGTTACTTACACTTCTAGATATAAAACCCAATACTCTGTTTGCCTTATTTCGAACATTAACGCACTGTTTTCTAGGCCGTAGGTCCGGGCTTACAAGTACCCCTAGGTCTCTTTCACAAGTCGACTTCTCTAGGTTGATGTTGTTCAGGCTGTATACATTATAAGTATTTGTTCTTCCAATATTAAGTACGCTGCACTTGCTGGTGTTGAATTTCATTTGCCATTTTTCAGACCACCCCTGCAGTTTATTTAGATCCTCCTGTAATGCATTTGCATCCTGCCCTGAATTAATTTGCCGCCCTATTTTGGTGTCATCCGCAAACTTGCTTATGTCACTGCTGATCCCAGTATCTAAATCGTTTATGTAGATTATGAACAAGAGTGGGCCTAGTACTGACCCCTGGGGAACCCCACTGGTTACACGGCCCCACTCAGATTTAACACCATCTACGCTGACCCTCTGCGTTCTATCGGTGAGCCATGATTTTATCCAATTTAAAACTTTCCCTCGATACCATGAGCCTTAATTTTTCTCAGAAGCCTCTGATGCGGTACTCTGTCAAATGCTTTGCTAAAGTCTAAGTAAATAACATCGTAATTTTCGTCATTATCTACTACCTCGAAGACTTTCCTAAAAAACGTTAGCAGATTTGTTAGACAAGATTTTCCCTTTGTAAACCCATGTTGAGAGTCGTAGATTAATTTGCTTTTCTCTAGATGCGATCGGATGCTATCTGCTATAATTGATTCAAGAAATTTCCCCACTACTGACGTCAAACTGATCGGCCGGTAATTTGACGCTGATGCTCTGTCTCCCTTTTTAAATATGAGTACTACATTCGCCTGTTTCCACAACTCTGGCACAACTCCAGTGTCTAATGATTTTGTAAATAAATTTACGAGGGGTCCGCTAATCTGTTCCCTACACTCTTTTAAGACTCGAGGAAAAATTTCATCCGGCCCTGTGAAAACTGATAAGAAGTAGCTGTTCAATGCTTTGCTCATGTCTTCACTGCCATTTATCAATTCTCCCCTCCCTGACTTTAAAGGCCCAACTTTGTCCTTGACCTTTGTCCTATATACCTGGAAAATCCCTTGGGATTCGCCTTGGATTCTCTTGCTATTTTGATTTCATAGTCTCTCTTTGCTTTCCTTACATTTTTCTTAACATTCCTAGATAGTTCATTATACCTGTTTCTGAGCTGCTCCTCCCCTCCCTTTAATTTCTTATATATTCCTTTCTTTATTCCTATGTCATGTTTAAGTTTTCTGGTCATCCACCTTGGCTCATTCTTATTTGACCTAATTTTTCTGTATGGTATATTTTGTTCTTGTGCTTTATGTAATATACTGGTGAATATATTATAGTCATGATCAATTGTTGTGTCATCTATGACCTCACCACTTCCTACTGGGAACTGACGTGACTGTTCCCAGGTGACCTCACCTAGGTACCTTCTTAACCCCTGATAATCCGCCAACCGAAAGTTTGGGACTCTGACCATATTGTCATTGTTTTTCGTTTCCCAATTTAGGGTGAACCTGATTTCTCTGTGATCACTGTTACCTAGTTCTTCCCCTACTGTGATATCTCTGATAATATTTTCTTTATTTGTTAATACTAGGTCTAATATATTGTCACCTCTAGTAGGTTCTGTAATTAGTTGTTTCAAAAAATTGTCCTGTACTGCGTCTAGGAAGTCTTCAGATTCATAGTCGCCTACAATGTTGTCCCAGTCAATATTTCTGAAGTTGAAATCCCCCATAATGCATAGGTTGTTATATTTTGCTGCCCTACTCATTTCCTGCCATATGGGCTGAGCTGCTTCTTTGCTAAGACTTGGGGGCCTGTAAATCACTCCCATAATTAGTTTTTCTCTTCCTTCCGTGATTTCTACCCACACAGACTCGGTTCCTATTTCACCCTTTATTGAATTATTAGTACAACATTTTAATGTATCCTTGACGAAGAGTGCGACCCCTCCCCACTTCCTACCTTCCCTGTCCTTGTGAAAAAGGTTGTACCCTTCTATGTGGTACTCTGATAAAAAAATTTTGCTCGCCAGATTCATCCAAGTTTCGGTGATTGCTATGACGTCTACATTCTCGGTACATACAACCGCTCTCAGCAAGTCTATTTTATTTCTAACGCTCCTACTGTTTGTATAGTATACATTTAAACCTACCCTTCTCTGTTGAGGATTAAGGAAACAACTTCAAACAAGTACGCCAGTGAACTCATGTGGTGTGGGTCAGGTGTTAGGTCAGACACGACGAGAATTAACTTGCCGCCGATACAAAGGGAAGGATTAACGTCTCCAGTAGCTGCAAAACCATGCAGTCTCGGGTCATATCAGTTCATGTACAGCCGACCAATCCACCAGTTACAAGCAATTCACTTCAGTTCTGCACAAGTCTCCATCGTGACAAGACGAGGGGAGGCTAGACGCCTTTAAGTTCTCTTGTATTTTCGATCCAGTTATTTACTTCGTTGGAAGACATAATACTATAAGGTAAGAAATATTAAAGTATTGGTTAAAAAATATTGATGTGACTTTTGCTGCGGTACTGAGATTAAATATTAAGATTTTGTTTCACAGCATTGCGATTTTATACTAAGACACTATCCTCACTGGGGTACAGACAAAAGCCCCCCCCCCCAGACGAAAGCCACCCAGACAAAAGCCCCCTACTTTGATCGGGGTGGCTTTTGTCTGACAACAGTAAGGGCTTTCAAAAGTTACGGACATAATTAAATAGTTGAGGGTAAAATATACTGTTCTTCTCTGTGGTTAATTATTGGTTAGGTTAGGGTTAGGTTAAGTTAGGTTAGGTTAGGGGGTTGTCAGACAAAAGCCACCCCGATCAAAGTAGGGGGCTTTTGTCTGGGTGGCTTTCGTCGGGGGGGCTTATGTCAGACATCCATTTTCACTGTACTCTGAGTCTGTAATTTTAGATTAAGTTGCTACTTTTTACATTTCCATTGTAGCCTATTACATTGATACTAGTGTCATTATACCGTGATTTTAGATCAAGCTGTTATTTTTACATTGCTGTGATTTTAATCATTTTAGATGATAATGACACTAGTGTGACAGTGTCATTATACCGTGATTTTAGATCATACTCAATAAAAGATAACGGTGTAGTACAATTGTTTTATGTAACGGATTCCTAACCTAACCTAAAATAATATATATATATATATACATATATATATATATATATATATATATATATATATATATATATATATATATATATATATATATATATATATATATATATATATATATATATATATATATATATATTTATATTTATATATATATATATAAAATATATCAAAAATTATGCATTTGCTGAGGAAATGCTATTTAAGAAAAAATGTTTTCCTATGCATATTACTTTTGGAATAGCGTTTTTTTATATTATTCAATGCCGTAATAATAAATAATGTACGTAATACATTTTTAATTTTTTTTTGCAAATTCACAAAAGCATTCTTTTGTTACACAGAGCTTTTTTCTTAATGTGTTATTTGTCAAAAGTGTAGAATTTGTGACTTGTGATATTTAGCTTCATCACGTTTATCTAAAGTTCTCGTCATTTTTTTCAATTTTTTTTCTTTTAATCTTAAACATGCAGTGTGAATTTATTTCTCGAAAAATTAATGTTTTATACTTCTATCACTCTGTCCCCAGATGAAGCGAGCTAAAGAAAGTGGTGCTGCGTATAGAAAAAAGAGAAAGGCAAGAGAGGAAGTATTAAACAAGAATAAAGGGGCACTCTTAAAATACATCAGTCGTATAGAAACCAAATCATTATCAAATTCAAGGGATTCAAGTTCAACTTCAAGCGATTCGTCAACTTCAACTCCTTCAAGTGATGAAGAACATGAAGAAGAAAATATTCCGGGACCAGCTGTGGACAGAGTGGACATAAAAGATGTTGGCCTATGGCCAAGCAAGATTAGCAATGGCACACGGATCTTTCTGGTACGTCAAGGTGCGTCTGTGGTTCAAAATCTAGATTCTGATTTTGGTGAAGTAATTCGTGAAGGTGTGTCAACCAAAGGACAAACTAGAAAACTAACACGCGAATGGTTTTTTCAAACTCTGCCAAATGGTGAAAGAATGTTGAGATCATGGATGGTGTACTCCCCTTCCAAGGAAGCTCTTTACTGCTTTTGTTGCAAACTGTTTTCAGACAGAAGTAACTCAAAATTTAATTCTGAGGATGGATTCAACATATGGTGGAAACTGAATCCTAGAATATCCGATCACGAATCCAGTGCAGCTCACGTTCGGAATTTCACACAATGGAAGGAGTTGGAAATTAGGATTGCTCGTGGAGCAACAATTGATAAAAAAGAACAAGAAGTTGTTGAAAGCCAAGTGAAAAAGTGGAAGGAAATCCTTTCAAGAAAAGTTACTTTGTAGAAAGTTGTAGTTTTCATTTCAGAAATAAAAATGGTCCTAATTTTTTACACTTTTTTTACTTTTTTCCCTATCCTATATGTCGTTTTTGCTTTTTGTTTAACTGTTACTTATAAAGTTTTAAGTATGTTTGGTGTGTATTTAAAGCATACTATATTTGAGTATGTGAAAGTACAGTAATATTATAATGGTACACAAACTATTTAATATATATATATATATATATATATATATATATATATATAAGAGTGAGTCACTGTGCAATATACGCCACTGTGTGGTAGGGAGTCAGTCTATTGCTTTGTTCGCTTAGCCAGTCTTTAATTAACTCTTCGCGTTCTTCGTCAAGACTTTCATTTTCTTCTTCTGTTATTCTGAAGATCTTATTCCATTCTCTTCTGAAGGCCTCTTCTTTTTCATGGTCTTGTAGTGGATTCCTCCCCTACAAACGCTGTTTGTCGCTGAATAGCCGACCCCGCGAATTCCCCAGTGTATGCCTCGTGGTCTAGGTCAACCAGCGCCGCCTTACATGACAGAGGTCAACTATTAAGCCACGCCTACCTCCGCCAAGTCGACCAAGAGATCGGGAGGAAGACATCTGAAGATCTGAAAGTTGAACTGGAACACCAAAACAGTTCGATGAAGATCGAGGAAGTTATCAAGATAAAAGAATACACTCATGTTTTCAAGATTACCTTCGAAAAAATTTCAATGGCTGAAAAAGTATTACAACAGGGCTTTCTAATATTTAACATGTCAGTAACACCTCATCAAATAAAGAAGGAACATAAGAAGAGCATAAGAAAATAAGGAGTCTGCAATAGGCCGGTTGGCCTGTGCATGGCAGCTCCTGTCGAGAGTTACTACCACTATCATCCATGAATCTATCCAGTCTCCTTTTGAAACTTTCCAGCGTTCCAGCACTCACTACATAGTTGCTAAGCTTGTTCCACTCGTCCACCATTACCCTATTTGTGAACCAGTTCCTTCCTATCTCCCTCCTAAACCTAAACTTATCCAACTTAAATCCGTTGCTTCGAGTCCAATCCTGCTCGGATATTATAAGAACTTTATCTACATCCCCTTTATTGATTACTTTCACCCACTTTAATACTTCTATCATATCTCCCTGCACTCTTCGTCTTTCTAAGGAATGCAAGTTTAGTTTCTTTAACCTATCCTGATATGGAAGGTTTCTAAGTCCCGGAATCATTTTCGTCATTCTTCGCTGCACCGACTCTAGTGAATTGATATCCATTCTATAATAAGGGCACCAGAACTGAACCGCATAATCGAGGTGCGGCCTGACTAGCGCAAGATATAGTTGCAATAAGACCTCTGCACTCTTATTACTTACACTTATTACTTATTTCGAACATTAACGCACTGTTTTCTAGGCCGTAGGTCGGGGCCTACAAGTACCCCTAAGTCTCTTTCACAAGTCGACTTCTCTAGGTTGATGTTGTTAAGGCTGTATACATTGACAGTATTTGTTCTTCCAATATTAAGTACGCTGCACTTGCTGGTGTTGAATTTCATTTGCCATTTTTCAGACCACCCCTGCAGTTTATTTAGATCCTCCTGTAATGCATTTGCATCCTGCCCTGAATTCATCTGCCGCCCTATTTTGGTGTCATCCGCAAACTTGCTTATGTCACTGCTGATCCCAGTATCTAGATCGTTTATGTAGATTATGAACAAGATTGGGCCTAGTACTGACCCCTGGGGAACCCCACTGGTTACACGACCCCACTCAGATTTAACACCATCTACGCTGACCCTCTGCGTTCTATCGGTGAGCCATGATTTTATCCAATTTAAAACTTTCCCCTCAATACCATGAGCCTTAACTTTTCTCAGAAGCCTCTGATGCAGTACTCTGTCGAATGCTTTGCTAAAGTCTAAGTATATAACATCGTAATTTTCGTCATTATCAACTACCTCGAAGACTTTCCTAAAAAACGTCAGCAGATTTGTTAGACAAGATTTTCCCTTTGTAAACCCATGTTGAGAGTCATAGATTAATTTGCTTTTCTCTAAATGCGATCGGATGTTATCTGCTATAATTGATTCAAGAAATTTCCCCACTACTGACGTCAAACTGATCGGCGGGTAATTTGACGCTGATGTTCTGTCTCCCTTTTTGAATATGGGGACTACATTTGCCTGTTTCCACAAGTCTGGCACAATTCCTGTGTCTAGAGATTTTGTAAATAAGTTTATGAGGGGTCCTCTAATCTGTTCCCTACACTCTTTCAAGACTCGAGGGAAAATTTCATCCGGTCCTGGGGATTTTGTCTTCTTTAGTTTATTTATCCTCTTAAGAACATCCTCTTTTCTGATAGTGATATTCTTTAATTTCTCTTCTTCCTTTCCCCTAAATATCAGTTCCACCTTTGGAATTTCATCGCGAATTTCTTCTGTGAAAACTGATAAGAAGTAGCTGTTCAATGCTTTGCTTATTTCTTCACTGCCATTTATCACTTCTCCCCTCCCTGACTTTAAAGGCCCAACTTTGTCCTTGACCTTTGTTCTATATACCTGGAAAAATCCCTTGGGATTCGCCTTGGATTCTCTTGCTATTTTGATTTCATAGTCTCTCTTTGCTTTCCTTAAATTTTTCTTAACATTCCTAGATAGTTCATTATACCTATTTCTGAGCTGCTCCTCCCCTCCCTTTAATTTCTTATATGTTTCTTTCTTTATTCCTATGTCATGTTTAAGTTTTCTGGTCATCCACCTTGACTCATTCTTATTTGACCTAATTTTTCTGTATGGTATATTTTGTTCTTGTGCTTTGTGTAGTATACTAGTGAATATATTATAGTCATGATCAATTGTTGTGTCATCTATGACCTCACCCCTTCCTACTGGTGACTGACGTGACTGTTCCCAGGTGACCTCACCTTGGTACCTTCTTAACCCCTGATTAATCCGCCAACCGAAAGTTTGGGACTCTGACCATATTGTCATTGTTTTTTTTTTCCCAATTTAGGGTGAACCTGATTTCTCTGTGATCACTGTTACCTAGTTCTTCCCCTACTGTGATATCTCTGATAATATTTTCTTTATTTGTTAATACTAGGTCTAATATAGTGTCACCTCCAGTAGGTTCTGTAATTAGTTGTTTCAAGAAATTGTCCTGTACTGCGTCTAGGAAGTCTTCAGATTCGTAGTCACCTACAATGTTGTCCCAGTCAATAGTTCTGAAGTTGAAATCCCCCATAATGCATAGGTTGTTATATTTTGCTGCCCTACTCATTTCCTGCCATATGGGCTGAGCTGCTTCTTTCCCAAGACTTGGGGGCCTGTAAATCACTCCCATAATTAGTTTTTCTCTTCCTTCCGTGATTTCTACCCATACAGACTCGGTTCCTATTTCACCCTTTATTGAATTATTAATACAACATTTTAATGTATCCTTGACGAAGAGTGCGACCCCTCCCCCCTTCCTACCTTCCCTGTCCTTGTGAAAAAGGTTGTACCATGCTATGTGGTACTCTGATAAAAAATTTTGCTCGCCAGATTCATCCAAGTTTCGGTGATTGCTATGATGTCTACATTTTCGGTACATACAACCGCTCTCAGCAAGTCTATTTTATTTCTAACGCTCCTACTGTTTGTATAGTATACATTTAAACCTACCCTTCCCTGGTCCTGTTTTACCCCTTGTCCTGAGTAACCAATTTTACTTCCCAGGACCAGGTGTTTTTTGAGTCCCACTTACCCGGACCTCTCTCTACTGGCGAAACCCCCCATTTGGAGTGACAATTTCAAGCTCCAGGGATGCAGACAACGTCTTTACACCCGCACGAGACAAGTGTACTCGTCACGACTGTACAGGTAGTCGTTGCCATAGAATCGTTGCCAGCTATCAATGAATGCCCAACCATTGTTTGCACAATGTTTTCCAGTCGGCAATTTATAGCAATTGCCCTGGACAGCCATTCACGACCAACCCCTCTTCTAGGCAAGACACCACATACTATCGGGATCCCTCCCCTATCTCTAACCTTCCCCAGCGCCTTCCTATACCTCTTGAAAAGTTCCTCACTCCTAACCTTTCCTATGTCGTTTCCTCCCACACTAAGACACACTACTGGATTGGTACCCTCCCCTGACAAAACCCTGTCTATCCTCTCAGCTATATGACCTATCCCAGCCCCAGGAAAACACACCCTAGTCCTACGTTTCCTATCTCTTACACAAAAAGTCCTATCTAATTACACAAAAAGTCATATCTAATTTCATTCATCAGTCTGCAAACTTGCTTTTCCTGTTACAAATATGAAGAACACACAACGAGAGACTGTGCAGAAAAAGAGAAAAAATACTGCTCAGATTGTGCAGGCGGCGACCATACCTACACTGAATGTAAGAACACACATGTTGGCTGTTTCAACTGTATGAGAAACGGGAATGCATATATAGGACACAGGACGTTAGCAATGGCATGCCCAATAAAAAACACATGATAAAGTACAAGGAACAAGAAACAAGGAAAAAGGAACAAGAAAAGAAGGATACGACATACGTCGAAATAACCAAGAGAGCGGTCCAAGAGGCTCACAGACCAGAATCCACCATATTAAACTTAAGTGAACCAATACATGACAAGGTAATGATTAGTATGATCCACGCACATCTGCACAATATCATTGCACCCGGGTCATACAATGAGGAGTTAAGGAAAATGTTTAAATTGAATAACCTACCGGAGATGATATTCCCAGAGAATCCAGAATCCGAAAAATTATTTCAGGCAACATACTCAAGCGAACTGAGAGAAAGACTACAGCTAGACAAACAGAGGTTTGAGCAAGGAGCAACAGCTGATACACAAGGAACACAAGCGACTAATAGAGATCCCAGACAAATGACTACAAGTGACAAAGAGAAGATAGAAATAACAAAAGGACAGACTACAAAACAAAGGATAAGGAGGAGAGAAGATAAGATGGAGACTGATCACAATATACAACCTGAATCTGCTGAAGATATTGGATTAAATGTTATCACCACAACAAAACATGGAATCCCAACATCGAGACCAACAGGAGGGACAATAGCAAAAAACTGTGTGAAGGAGGGATATACAAGTGAACTTATCAAGAAAAATCCCTAAGCGAAGATTACATCTGGACACTAATCACTATGGACAAACTAAAGATTACGACCAATGACTTTAAAATAGTAGACCCGTCAGAGTTTAGAAGAGTCAGAAGCGGGAAACAGGACGATAGGTCTCCACTCCAACTGCCACAATCCAAGTATAAGAAATAATGGACAACAGACAAACAGTAAGAACTTTAAGAATAATACAACACAACGTAAAAAACTGGAAGACCGAGAGAATTAACCTAAGTAATATATATCAAGAAATTGACCCTGACATTATACTAATAAACAGTCACGGTGAGACAGACAACAACAACATAAAACTCTTTAACTATTATGTAAACCAAAGAAATAAATCGGGCGAGAAAAATGACGGAGTAGCGATAGCGGTTAAAAGAAACTTAAAATTTAAACTAATTGATGACTTCCAGGATGAATTTCTAGCAATAAAAATAAATACAACTCAAGGAGACGTAATTATTGCTACTACTTATCTGCCACCGAGACGACCCTACTTACCTATAGAAGACCTATTAAAATTGGCTAACAACAGTCACCCGATGTACATCTAAGGAGACTTTAACGCCAGACACAGGATTTTCGACAATACAAATAATAACGTCGTGGGAAACGCCCTTAATCAATTAATAAACCTAGGGAAAATCAATCATCTAGGTCCTAACTTTCCAACCTGGAGAAATCACAATACACAATCGACACCAGACAATATTTTTACCAACAACAAAGCCTTTTTCAATTACCATATAATACAGGGACCTCTCACAGGCAGTGACCATCTGCCAATTATACTAACACTGTCAACAAGCCCCATACGGATACCAATAAAAAAAAGAGACTGAAAATTAG
Source organism: Homarus americanus (assembly GCF_018991925.1). Lineage (NCBI taxonomy): Eukaryota > Metazoa > Arthropoda > Malacostraca > Decapoda > Nephropidae > Homarus > Homarus americanus. The sequence goes on from NW_024724556.1 coordinate 28,846, forward strand.
TAAAACAGACTGGGACAGCTTCAAAGACGACTTAGGTAATCACCACCCGATTAACCTACAAGGGAAAACAACAGAAGACATAGACTCAGAAATGGACAGACTGCACTCAGCAATAAAAACATCTATAACCAAACACACTCCTACTTCACACTTTAGAACATTACCCAACAACAGACTACCAGAAGAAGTTAAATTAATCCAAACCCATTACAATGAAATGAACAGATATATGGAAAGACACGGCAGTAACAGATGGCTATATACGACACAGACAGCACTACAGATAAAATTAAGAGACGCATGTAAGGAAGCAAACAATAAAAAATGGAATGATATTATAATGGCGGCTGACAAGACTAAAGGCACAAAAACATTTTGGACTTCCATAAACAAGATGATGGGGCACAACAAGCAAAAAACACCATACATTAAAGATCAAAATGGAACAAAACTGTACGATGAAAATGAACAAGAGTCAGCATTCAAAAGGAAATGGGTAAAAGTTTTTAAAATATCAGATGAGGAAAATGAAGATTTTGATAGTGAACACGAAGAAAGGGTAGAAGACGAATTGGGAAGACACATACATAGAATCACTCCAAAGCAATATATAGACTATAACTTATTACCTAATAATCAAATAATAACCATGGGATAAATGATGCACTGTCTGAGGAAGTTTAAGGAAAAAGCCCCCGGACTCACAGGTATTACACGAAATATGATCATGAATCTACCTGAAAACATCTTAAATACACTATTAAACATTTATAACGCATGCTTAATAACCGGTTACTTTCCAGACAAACTAAAATATGCAAAAATGATATTTATTCCCAAGGAGGGTAATGACAATAAGGAAATATTAAACTACAGGTCAATATCTTTATTAGAAATTACCGGGAAACTACTGGAAAAAATTTTAAATTCAAGACTTATAGCCTTTTTAACACAACATGGGAAAACTAACAATAGACAACATGGATTTATGCCCAATAGAAATACTCTAACTGCAATAGCTACAATAACGGAAATAATTGCAATAGAAAAAAACAAGGGGAACCAGATCAATATAATTTTAAGGGACGTTTCTAAGGCTTTTGATAAAGTTTGGCATTTAGGCTTAAAATATAAAATATTAAAATTGGGACTTAACGAACACTTGCTAAGAATATTGTGTAACTATTTAGATGATAGGAGAGCACAAATTCAAATTGGAAACTTTATGGGAACTATGTTTAATCTAGAGAGTGGAATACCTCAAGGAGGATGCCTTTCTCCAACACTATATACAATTTATACCTCAGACACACCTCAACCTACCCCCTTTAGCGAATATGTAATGTTTGCTGATGATATTACTCAAATAGTATCATACCCAGGAAAATCAACCCAATTTATGGCACTCTACACGTTAAGACCGATAAAAAATATAAATGATTTTGAGAAAAAATGGAAAATCAGGACAAATAAGAACAAATTCAAGATAATACCAAAAGCCAAGATCAAAACAAGTCCAGTAATAGTCGACCAGGAACTATACCCAATACCCATACGACACTGAAGGTAGGATGCTTGGACTAAAACTAACAAAAAGAGGATATATAACATACTTAAAAGATAAAGAACGACAGGCAAGAATAAGATTATCAAAACTAAAACGTTTTAAGAACCTTAGCATTAATAACAAAAGAAAGATTTATATAGCCCTTGTCAAATCAATTATGGACTACCCACCCATCCCATTGAACACCCTTAGTAAAACGAGCATTAAAAGGTTCCAAACAGGACAAAATATAGCCCTCAGATTTATATACGACATAAAATATACAGACCACATCAATAATGAACAGCTACACAAGAGAGCAAACCTCCTAGCAATCAATGTAGAAATACACAACAAAGCTGCAAATATTTGGAACAAAGTGACTGAACTCAACACAGAAACATACTAAAATTGGATAAATAATATAGACAACGAAGAATTCCAAGAACACAGTTGGTTTAAATCAGCTAGGAAGAAAGTAATTGAACCATCTCCTGCCCCAATATACATATAAAACATTAATAGAGAGAATAAAAGATGAGAGTGACCTACCAGCTCCACTAAGAACCTGGCAGGCCTCTCCATACAGTGTACCTTTAGACTAACACAACTAACATTTAACTAACACCTTAGCAATAAAAAAAAAAAAATGTGACTACCCTCCCAGCTACACAAGGACCTGGGCGGGCTCACTAACTCCATCGAAAAAAAAAATAATAATAATAATGTGATTACCCTCCCAGCTACATCAGCCAGGAAGAAGTAATTGAACCACCTCCTGCCCCAATATACACATATACACATAAAACATTAATAGAGAAAACAAAAGATGAGAGTGACCTACCAGTTCCACTAAGAACCTGGCAGGCCTCTCCATACAGTGTACCTTTAGACTAACACAACTAACACTTAACTAACACCTCAAAAAAAAAAAAAAATGTGATTACCCTCCCAGTTACACAAGGACCTGGGCGGGCTCACTAACTCCATCGCAGTATATATACTGTAAAAAAAAATAAATAAATAAATAAGTAAATATATAAAATAAATAAAAATAATATTAATAAGCAGCACTATATAAATAAACCAATATTAATACAAAGGTCTGACGACCCAAGGGAGCAGAACAAAAAAAAAAACACTAATAGGAAAGATGAAGCGATCTGGTTGAGCCCAGATTCTTTCTACTCCTACTGTATTTCAGTTTCACCACTTTTTCTTCAACCCCTAATAATCTTCTTTCACCTCATAACTAATGACTCCGTACCGTACCGACCTACCTCTTCTTCTAGCTACAGCCGCAGCAAGTAACACCACCTCCTCCGCTCCTGCCTGGCGGCCCTCGCTCCCGCCGACGAGCATGGCGACCCACAAGCTGGTCCTCCTCTGAACACCCTCACCAACCAGCTCTCTCTACTCAACGCTTGTAACCATGCTGCCTTCCCAGCACCAAGCTGCATTGTACATCCAATACAATATGTATACAGAGAGCACATTGTGAGTTTCCTTTCTCCATCCCATCCTGAGTGTGAACCCAACATCTCGTACCCCACAGTCTGTATAGAGTTGTTGTCCGTTTTGTTCTTTAATGTAGTTTATTGTCTGTTTTTTCGTGCCAAGTAGTTTGTTGATGTTTTGCCAGAATTTTTTGAGTCCTTTGTGGTGCCTATGTTTTTTATTAGATTTTTCCATTTTTCGTTATTAATTTTCCTGTACTCTTCTTGTGGGCCTCATCGGATTTCTCTTATATTACGGAGTAGTTCTCTAGTGGGCCCTGTTTGTTCTGTAAATGTCCTCAAGTTATTATATTGTACTTGTAGTCTCTTTAATTCTTCGTTGGGTTTGTTACTCGGGAGGGTTCTGTATGATGTTATTGGGGTTGTCTGGTTGATTGCTTGTTTTATTGTGTTGTGTAGCTTGTCTACCTGTTCGTCAATTTCCTCGAATGTTGCATCTTTTAGATTTATTTGTTGGTAGTTTTCCAATAAATCCTTTTATTTCATCTGGTCTGTTTTGCTCATCTGGAGCCTTGGTATTTTTGTTTGAATTGGGCTGGTGGAAATTGTGAATATTATCGGAATGTGGTCGCTTGGGGATGATGGGGCCTTGCTCTATGTGGTAGTTAAGGAATGCCTTGTTGTTGCAGAAAATTTTTTCGGGTGTTGAAACGCCGTTTGGTCCTGTTGCGTACTGTATGTGGCCAGTTGTCAATTCTCTTTGTATGGGCACACAAATGTCATGATCGTGATGACAGCTAACCTGAAAATCTTAAGGATTCATATTACGCTCAAACGTCCACAAAACCTTCCGAGTCCCCCAGTGGAAACGTCCCCCGTTTTCTCTGTTTCCTTTCTCCCACAGTATTTTACCTTTATTTCCATCCAAGTGACTTGATACCAGAATTACCATACCCATGTGCCTAGACCCTCGACCATGCTACCAAAAGAATAGGTGACGGAACTGAGTAAGAGTAAGACCAAGAGAAGTAAGTAAGATGAGGGTGGTGTAGACACAAAGTGGGAACCCGCTCCCTCACACAAACGTACGTACATGTAGATATCTCACACTCAGGAATGAGGTAGGATAGAAACTCACAATGCGCTTTCTGTATATATATTGTTGTACAGCGCAGTACTTAGGAGTGACTAGGTGAGGAGAAACTTGCTCAGAGGTCTCGTAGGGTGAGGAGGTTTCTGAGGAAGCTGAGTGGTGAGCTGTGAGAGATGTTGCTGGTCCAGTAGCCGAGTGTAGAATGGTCTCCCTGGCCAGGCATGGCCGTATTTATACAATTTACGAGGATCAGGATTTGGGGTGAGCATAGCGAGAGGACCAATCACAGCGGATTAAGCGTAAGGTGTGAAACGCTCTGATCCTGAACCAGAGGTTGAAGGTAGAGACTAGGTCAGAGATCGTACCCCTGCGTCCTCTGCATAGACCTAGTCTCTCGGCGTAGCTGGCTGTACGCCAGACACTCTCTCTCCCTCACCATGAACGGTTACGAGTTTGTTAACGTGGCGCGGATACGTCCGGACACGCCGACCTGCCCCAAGAAACTAAACCTCCTAGTTCTCCAGAAGTTTTTCGAAGCTAATGGGATCGTGGGGGTCACCAAGGTAGAACGTCTAAAGCCCCATGGTGACATCAAGATCACCTTCGTCGAGAAGGGCATGCCCGCACAGCTCGCGGAGATCCCAGACATCAACGGCATTCCTTTTAAAATGTTTGCCTACATGTGGGACAACTTGAAGCTGGGTGTAATCTCCCACGCCGAAATTGCCCACATGGACAAAGCAGAGCTGAGTGAGCTCCTCAAGGAGCAGCAGCTCCAAGTTGTGAAGAAGCTGTCCGACACCACTGCCCTCATCGGACACCACTCCACCCTACCCAAGGAAGCTCAACTGGCGTGGGTAACTGTGCCAGTCAAGCCCTACTGCAGACCGAAACGGTGTTACAAATGCCAGCACTATGGACACACTGTAAACAAGTGTGAGGCGCAGGAAGACACCTGCTCCATGTGTGGCAGCCCTGGACACCGCTACACGGTCTGCCCCAACACAGAGAAAAAATGCGCTGCCTGTGGTGGCCCACACTCCTCCGCCGACCGGACCTGTCCCAGATGGAAGGAGGAATGCAGGGTAGCCAAGGCTCGTCTTGAGAAAAAACTGAGCTACAAAGAGGCCCTCCTTGCTGTACGCTCCCAAGAAAAGAAAAAACCAGCAGTAAAGAAAAACCAAGAAAAGAAAACTCAACAGAAGCCGCCCACCACACAGAACCAAGAACACCACGTGGCCCGTGGTGCTGAAGCCCACGCGGCCCGTGGTGCTGAAGCCCACGAGGTCAACCTCACCCTCTCTGAATTCTTCCACACCTATGAGGACTTAATACACGAAGAAGACGAACAAGAAGACCCAAACACAAACGAATGGACACTCCAAGAGAGCAAGAAGAGAAGGAGAGTGAGAAGAAAATCGACATCAAGCTAAGAAGACCAAGACATCCCCTCCACACAAGAAACCAAAACACAATCAAGCCGACCAAGCACTGAACACCCATTGCCCAACCCAACACGCACCTGACGCTTGACCTGACGCTAGCCTGGCTTTGTCTTGTCGCCTCCCTGCCGCGTCCAGGCGAGTTGCTGTGGCTGCCTCCATCTTATAATCCCTCACGCAAGCGGTGTTTAGCCACTGCATCTGTTCTCTCCTCCTAAAATTCACTTCAATCCTCCCTTTATTCTTCTCCTGAACCTCCTTCCCCCCTGTCACTAGCATTTTCGATCGATCGATCGGCTGTACGCTGATTGGCTGGTAGGCGCAGGGCCGGAGCTCAGTTGGGAGTTGTAGGGGATAGGAGCCACTACAATACTCCCCCTCCCCTCCCGGCGCGGCGGGAGGCTGGATGTTGTCCGGGTTGTGTCCCACACATAACACATACCGGGCAGGTGTACGTACGACTCGGCCTCTACGTGTAATAACTCCGTCTAGTGACACAAAACCTGTGGGAGAATCAGGGGGAGAAAGTGGGTTTGGGATTAGAGGAGGTTGTACAAGCAATGGTTGTTGCGCTCCTGCTGCTGGGGCTGCGTCAGGAGGAGGGTCCATAGCAGGAGCAGGTTCTATGACAGGAGGGGGGTCTATGATAGGTGCAGGTAACCACCTGGAAGGGTCCATCGTAGGGGCGTTGTAATGGGTTGCGGTGAGCATCATGCCTGACGAAAACATACTCGACTGTAAGTAGTGCAGGAGGGATGTGTTCAGGGCGCCGAGGAGGCTGGCGTGGAGCAGTAGCTCTGAATGCAGAAACTGCTTGTCGTAGCTTTTGGAGTAAGTCGTGACGAACGGCAGGAGTGGTTTGGTGGGGGTCAGGAGGGAGTGAGAAATCCCCGGGTAGGCGAAGGGGCTCGCCTAGTGTAAGATCTGCTGGGCTACAGTCCATATCCTCCTTGTGTGACGCACGGATGCCGAGGAGCACTAAGGGAAGCGCATCAGTCCAGCTGTAAGGGTCGTGCTGTGCCTTGAGTGCGTCCTTCAGCTGCCGGTGAAAACGCTCTACCATGCCGTTGGCTTGAGGGTGGTATGCTGTAGTGCGTTGTCTAGACGTGCCGAGGAACTGTAGGAGGTGCTGCCAGAGTTGTGACTCAAACTGGACTCCTCGGTCAGTGATTACGGTTGAGGGGGGGCCAAAACGGGAAACCCAACCGGACATGAACGCGCGGACAGTAGTCTCTGCTGTAGCATTGGGCATGGGAATTGCTTCTGTCCACCTGGTGAAACGGTCGATGCAGGTGAAGATGTAGGTGCTTCCGAAGGATGATGGAAGAGGTCCCACGATGTCGAGGTGTACTACTTGAAAACGTCCTTTGGGAATAGGGAAGGTTTGTAAGGGGGCCCGTATGTGACGATGTATTTTGGAGGACTGGCAGGCCAGGCACTGGGCAGCCCATTTCTTAGTATCGGTCTTGATGCCGGGCCAGACGACACGTTGCGTGAGGAGGCGCTGGGAGGCCCGCACACCCGGGTGGCTGAGACCATGGATGCGGTCGAAAACAGCGCGGCGGTAGACGTGAGGCACGAACGGTCTAGGCTGCCCACAGGATATGTCGCACCACAAATTTATCTTTGTGCCAGGAACAGGGAGTTCTTGGAGTGTGAGGCCTGAGGGGGATGTTTTGTATGCTGCCAGGTCTTCGTCGTTCTCTTGAGCCGCGGCTAGCTGCCCATAATCAATGGGTGGAGATGAGGGAAGAATGTTGGATATACAACGGGAGAGGGCGTCGGCGATCTCGTTGTGGCTGCCTTTAATGTGTTGGACGTCGCTGGAGAACTCCGAGATGTAAGCCAAGTGGCGCAGGACACGAGGTGTATGTGACTGGGAAGCTGAAGCGAAGGCGTGGACGAGGGGCTTGTGATCAGTGAAGATGGTGAACTGACGGGCCTCGAGGAAGTGCTGGAAATGTTTGACAGCCAGGTATATGGCCAGGAGTTCTCGATCAAAGGCGCTGTACTTGAGTTGTGGTGGTTGAAGCCATTGTGAGAAGAAAGCAACGGGCGTGAGAATTCCGTTGATCTCCTGCTGTAAGACGGCGCCCACTGCAGTAGAAGAAGCGTCTGTTGTGAGAGTGGTCTGGGCGTTAGGTGTGGGGTGGGCCAGGAGGGTGAGGCGTGTAATGTGCTGTTTGATAGTGGTGAATGCCGTAGCAGCCTCTTGAGTCCACACGAGAGGCTTGTGAGACTTCTTTGGGCGTCCCTTGAGAAGGTCGTGTAGGGGGGCTAGGACGGTGGCAGCTTTGTCAATGAAGCGGTGGTAGTAGTTGACTAAACCCAGGAATTATCGGAGTTTCTTCGCCGTTTCAGGTTTGGGGAACTCCCTAATCGCAGTTATCTTCTGTGGTAGGGGTTGTATGCCACTGGGCGAGACTCTGTGACCGAGGAAATCGATGGCCGAGGTTCCAAAGACGCACTCAGCAGGATGAACTTTCATGTTGTTGTTCTGCAGGCGTTGGAGAAGGAGTTGTAGGTGGTGGCGGTGCTCGGCAGGCGTCGAAGATGCGACGAGGATGTCGTCAATGTAGACGATGACAAAATCGAGGTCGCGAAGCATATGGTCCATGTACCTCTGGAAAGTCTGAGCTGCATTGCGTAGGCCAAAACTCATGAAAGTGTACTCGAAGAGTCCAAGCGGAGTGGTGATGGCTGTCTTCTGGGTATCTGCAGGTGCTACTGGGATCTGGTGGAAGGCACGCTCCAAGTCGATCTTCGAGAAGATAGTCTTGCCATGAAGTTTGTGGTGAAAGTCCTGGACATGCGGAATAGGGTACCTGTCAGGTTTGGTGACGAGATTCAGGGCTCTGTAGTCGCCACACACCCTCCACTCGCCGGGTGTTTGCTTAGGAACCATGTGAAGAGGCGATGCCCAGGGACTCCTTGAAGGGCGAATGATGCCGTCTTGCAGTAGTTTGTTGAATTCTACTTTGGCTGTGTTCAGGAGCTCAGGGCGCAGGCGGCGAGGGCGTGAAAAGACTGGTGGTCCTTTGGTTTCGATGTGGTGGAAAATTCCCGATGTAGGTGGTGGGGGTAGAGAGACTCGGGGTGAGAAAAGCTCCTTGAATTCATCGAGCAGGGAGAACTCGTTGGAAGGCGCAAGACAGGTGATAGTGTTGGTGTGTCTGGCACGAGAACCCTGGATCTTGCGTGCTGTAGGCTCATGGATGAGGCATAGATGACTTGGTTTGACGCCGAGCTTGTGGAAGGTGAGGAAGTCGAAACCAAGGATGGGTTGAGGCACGTCTGCTATCACGAATAACCAACGCAGAGTCTTGGGCAGACCGATGTCTAAGGCGAGGGTGCGTACGCCGTAGGAGGCGATGGGGGTACCGTTGGCAGCGAACAGGTCATAAGAGGGTTGCTTTGACTTGTCTTGTAGTGAGGGAGGGATGAGGCTGACCGATGAACCTGTGTCGATGAGGAACTTCTTGCCGGAGGTGCGGTCGGTGACGTGCAGTAATGAGACGCCTGAAGGAACGGGGGCTGAGGCGTCTACCAGCCTCCGGTGTTGCCGTTTCCCGAATAGGTGCAATGGGGCTCACAGTTTTGGGCATTGCGGCCTAAAGTCCGGTGATACCAGCAGAGGGTATATTTGTTGTGCTGGGGGCTGGCTGCTGTGCGTCGGAACTTGTAGGGCGTGGTGCGTGAGTCAGGAACTGGTACAGCAGCGGGTATGGAGGAGCAGAACTGCTCAATGGTGTCCATCCTGCGGTTCAAAGTTTGCAACAGGTTCCTGATGTCTTGTGAGGTATTGCTCGGCTGAGGGGTGTTGACCCGGCTTACAAGTTCGGTGGTAGGTGCTGGTGTGACCGCGGCGGCAAGGGGCGCAGCAGCGCACTCGTTGAAAATTCTGTCTGCCGCGGTTGCATACAGTTCTGGTGTCGTAGAGTAATCTACTGCGGACAGGATGTTGCGTACTTGTGTGGGTAGCTTTTGTGCGTGAAGCTGGCACAGGATAGAGTCAGGAAGTCTGTCTGTGTACCGGGAGTTCAACCTGCACATCTCTTTCCAGAGAAATCCCGGAGTTGAGTTTCCAAGGGAGATAGAAGATAGGTTCTGCAGGAGATTGGAGCGGGTCCGTTGGTAATGCGTTTTTAAGGCATCCCGCAGAGTGGCGAATTTGTTGTTCTCTGGAGGGTTGGAGATGGTCTGTGAGACTTGTGTGGCGACTTCAGTGGGCAAGGAACGGAGCAGGGCGCCGTACTTTTGCCCATCTGTAGCTGTAGAGCCGATGAGAGCTGCTTCGACATGAACTAACCAGTCCTCTACGTTGTGGTTGAAGGTTGGTAGAGAGATCCGTCCGTCCATTCTTGCGGGAGTATATCACACCTGTTAGGGAAGGATGAGGGATGGGTGCTTGTTCCGACCCCCTTCCGTGTTCACAATCTCCTGGGAGGGAGGTGAACACTTGTGGGGGGGACTTCGGGACGAATACACTTTTTAGGGTGCAGGTCCTTAGGCCAGAACTAAAAAACAAAAGAAAAATAGGAGAATAGGCAAAAGAGCTCAAACCACGTTTGGAATATCGCACAATAGTTGCTCTCCAGCTGTGATGTGGGTCACTCACACCGCCAGTGGGGAGAACAGACTAATGCGTTATAAACCTTACGGTCGTGAGATGGTGTCGTTGTGGAGTAGTGGGTGGTGCAGGTAGGCGGTTGGCCTAGGCTGGCAGCAGGCAGGACGGTCTTCTCAGCTCCAGTAGTAAGGCAGCAGAAAGGAGTGTGGTATTCACGGCTCCAGGGGTCACCAATTGTTGCGTACTGTATGTGGCCAGTTGTCAATTCTCTTTGTATGGGCACACAAACGTACGTACATGTAGATATCTCACACTCAGGAATGAGGTAGGATACAAACTCACAATGCGCTTTCTGTATATATATTGTTGTACAGCGCAGTGCTTAGGAGTGACTAGGTGAGGAGAAACTTGCTCAGAGGTCTCGTAGGGTGAGGAGGTTTCTGAGGAAGCTGAGTGGTGAGGAGCTGTGAGAGATGTTGCTGGTCCAGTAGCCGAGTGTAGAATGGTCTCCCTCGATCGATCGATCGATGGGTGAAGTAAAGTATGAAGAAATCTTGATGCAGGTGCGTAGATTGGTGGTGCGGGAACTGGACTTGAAGAATAATGGTAGAATTTGGAGGGACTTGGGGTTGGTGGATAGTGCAGAAGAAAGCGAGGAAATTGGAAAATAGTAGTAGAATGCTAGGTCTTGGGGCTCAACCCAAGTGCTTCTGTTTTCTCATGTTTGTGTTTCAGCTAATTTTCGTCTTAGGTATTATATTTATGCCAGGTGTTTGTATGTTTAGCAAATATTGCAATTTTATGCCTTACATTTTCGGGTCTTATGTCCTAGCCAATGGTGAGGAGTCTAGGGCAGGTACTTGTGTTTCTGCTAAGAACATCCCATCTTTTTATGATCTAATGTTGTAAGTGGTAGGACTGCCAAGGTTGTCACTGGGGTAACGTTGCATCTTTCAATAGAGTGGAGTTGGTGTGGGTTCTAGGGCTCTTCTTTTACTGCGAGGGAACCACGAGTGTTCTCTTCTTCCGTCTTCTGTCTCTTCCATCCATTCTTTGATTGGTCCTGGCTCTATTTCTTCTAACTTTGTCCATATTCTTTTTGAATGTTCGTGTAGGTAAATGTTTAGGGGTTCTATTTGCGCTCCTTGGTGTAGTTGACGGTTGGTGACTATGTCAGGATATCTGATGTTATATACATCCCTTAGGGCTAAGTTTTGAATTGTCTGCAGTTTCTTTATGTTTGTTTGTTTTATTGCATGTAGGGGAATTGGTGGATATACTAGTCGGGATTGGACAAAGGCTCTATATAACTTTAACTTGTTTTTTGCTGACAGGCTTCTGAAGCGTTTTAATTTAATTACCATGTTTCTGGTTTTTACAAGTTTTTCGGTGATGAATGTTTTGTAGCCTTTTGTTGTTATCTTCAGCCCTAGGACAGTGCCTTCCATGGCATATGGAATCACTTTGTTGTCTACTATAATGGTGTCTTTTTTCCTTTTAGCGATTGGGATTATTTTGAACTTGTTGGTGTTCGTTTGTATCTTCCACTTTTTTTCTTACTGGTTGATGTTCTCTATTGCGTTGGCAGTATGTTGTGCCATTATTGCTGTTGATTTGCCGGGGTATGTGATGATTTGTGTGATATCGTCTGCAAAACTTATGTATTCACTGTAGGGAGCTGGGTCTGGTAGGTCTGCTGTGTAGATATTGTACAGAGTGGGTGAAAGGACACTGCCTTGGGGTACTCCACTTTTCAGTTTTATGGGTGGTCCTATATAGCTGCCAATTTGTATTTGTGCCGTGCGGTCGTCTAGGAAGTCACAGACGATTTTTTCTATTGGTTCTGGAAAATTTAATTGAAGCAGTTTGAATTTTAATCCCAGGTGCCATACTTTATCGAACGCTTTCTAAACGTCTCTTAATACAATGTTGACTTGGTTTCTTTCTGCTTTCTTGTTGGCTAACGTTTCCGTGATTATGGCTAGTGCAGTATGTGTTCCCTTTTTTCAGTGAATCCATGTTGTCTGGGGTTTAGTAGTCCGTTTTCGCTTCTGTGTTTTCTGATTCTCTTGTTTATTGCCTTTTCAAATAGTTTTCCTATAACTTCGAGTAGGGAAATCGGTCTGTAGTTAATTACTTGAGTGTGGTCTTTGGCTGGTTTCGGTATGAATATGAGTTTTGCGTTTTTAAATGCATCAATGAAGTATCCACTTGCCAAAGCTGAGTTAAATATTTCAAGGATGCCTTGTGTGCAGTTGTTGGGTAGGTATAGGATCATATTTCTTGTGATTTTGTAAATCCTGGTGCTTTTTCTTTAGTGTGCCTGATGTAGTGTAGCAGTTCTCCTTCTGTAATTGGTTCTGTCAGGTTGAGCCTGGTTTTGTCCACCACATGGTATGGGGTTATCCTGTGTATCATTTCAGCCATTTCTCTGCAGATGTGATTTTCGTGTTCCTCATCAAATTCCTCATTTTCTTCTTCTGATATTTGAAATACTTTTTTCCATTCTCTCCTGTATGCGGATTCTATCTCTTTTTCTTCAAGAGTTTTTTCCCGTTTTGGTCTTTTATGTACTTTTGTTGGGGTTTGTCGTTTCCTAGAATTTTGTTTACGTTCTGCCAGAAGTTCTTGTCATTTCTTGTGGTATCCAGGTTGTTTATTAGTTCGTTCCATATCTGTTGGTGTGCTATCAGGCTTTCATCTCTTAACTTTTGTTGTATTTGCCTTAAGTTTCTCATAAGCTCTGTTGTTGGTGGATAGTTTTGTATATACATCATTATGTTATTGTATTGTACTTGGAGCATTCGCAATTCATGGGATGTCCTGATGTGTGGTAGCGTTCGATATGTTGTGATTGGTATGTTGTTCTCTATTGTCTTTTTAATGTTAAGTATAAGGGTGTCTGTTTCGTTGTCTATATCTTCTAGTGTTTTGCCTTGGAGATCTGGGATATTAACTTGTTCTAGTTGCTTCCTGTAGCCTTCCCAGTCTGCTTTTTGCATTTGGAAACGTGGGGTTGTTGGGTACTTGGATTGGGCTTGTGGATAGTTATATTATCATTGGAATGTGGTCGCTGGTAGTTAGTGGTCCTTGTTTTATATGGTAATTCAGGAATGCCTTGTTATTGGTGAAGACTTTGTCTGGGGTTGTTGTTTTGTTATTGCCAATGAATGTGGTGAAGTGTGGTCCTAGGTGGATCAGCTTCCCTGTGTTCATTATGGTATGCAGTGCAGTGCCCACCCTGTTCCTGTTTCCGTGGCCGAATATTGGATGTCTTGGGTTCAGATCTCCTATTATATATGTTGGGCAGTTGTAGTTCAATAGTTTTATCAAGTCTGGGGCCGGCAGGTAGTTCCGTCTTGGCGGTAAATATGCTGTGGCTATTGCTATTTCTCCTAGTGTGGTAGTTATTTTGATTCCCAGGAATTCGTCCTGGAATTCGTCGATGATTTGATGTTTGAGACTGTGTTTTACAGCAATGGCCACGCCATCATTAAATTCTTATGTTTTATTTCTTTGGTATGTTGTATATCCAAATATTTTTATTTTCTTGGAATTTGAATTGCCGTGACTATTTATTAAAATTATGTCCGGATCAATGCTGAGGTATGTGTTTGCAAGGTTGTTTTTATTTGTTTCCCAGTTGCGGACGTTGTGTTGTATGATGGTAAGCCTTCTGGGTTTGTCTTTATTCATTGTGTTTTGATTTTTTGTTTCTTGTTTGTTGCGCTGGTGGCGATCTCTTGTCCGGAATCAGTCCATTACGGATTCTTTGGAATTTCCATTGTTCTTCTTTTTTGAAGTTGTGTCTCCTTATTTTAATCCTTTGGTTTATCAGGTAAGCTTCCACTAGTGCTTCAGAGTATTTGTCGTTAGAGTAGGTCCATTTTAGTTCTTGTTTCGTTATGGCTTGTATCATGTCTGGCATCGTTTTGCATTCACTAGGGATAAATATTTTTGTCACACCAGTGAAGCTGTAGTTCACAGTCGTCTGCACATTCTAAAGTCAGGAGCGTTTCCCCGCCCTGGGTATCCATGGTTGCTGTTGTAGGAATTCGTGGTATAATGTTGTCTAGCACTCAGGATGGATGGAAACTCTAAGGTGGTTTTCTCGTATAATATAAGTTATATGATAGACAGTCTGGTGCTGGAGGTGCCGTGTGGTGAGGAGCTGCTCAGTAGAGACGTTCGGTGAGTAGCATGTTGAAGGAGGTAGATGTGCAGGAGCTTCGGTAGAGAAGATGTTGCCTGTTGCTGGCCTCCTGGTTGAATGAATGCTGAACAGCGTGGAGCTTGCTGGAGGAAGTGTTGCGTGTCCAAGTAGAATGGCCAGAATCAGAAAGCTGGTTGGTGAGGAAGCTCAGAGAAGGACAGCTGGTGGGTCGCCATGCTCGCTGGCAGGAGTGAGGACCGCCAGGCAGGCGGAGGAGAGGCGAGGGCCGCCAGGCAGCGGCGGAGGAGGAGGAGGTGTTGCGTGTTGTAGAAGTGAGGCCAGAATGAATCTCAATGGAGAGACAGAGCTTATATACCCAGCAGCCGTGAGTCATCTATGAGTCATGTTGGGAAAACCCGAGAAGTAACCCGTCTTTGGCTCGGTTACTAGGATACGGCGGCGCATCTGGTGACGCCGCTCGTTTGGTTGCTAGGGAAGGTGTCGCAGGTGGGATGCAGCTACTCAGTTTGTAGGGGAGACGTCCACTACAATACTCCCCCTTCCCTCCAGGCGGTGTAGAAGACTTGTTGTCTGTAGAGTTGCTTAGCACATGTGAGGCAGACCGGGCGGTGCATGCCTAATGTGAGACAACGGCGATGGCGTGAATGAGCCTGGTCGCTGATTACAACTGTCAATATACACACTATCTGTGGGAGAAGGGAGAAAAAGGGTGTGTGGAGGCGATGAATGTTGTGCTTCCCTCACGACAGGTACAGGGTCGTCAGATGCGCCTGCTGGGGTGTGTGTGGGCCTGGGTCAGGAGCAGGGGCTGCGTCAGCAGAAGCGGATTAGGGCTCGTGACAGCAGCTGGGTCCACGACAGCAGCAGGGTGCAGGACATGAGCAGGGAGTACCTGAGGGAGAAAAGAGGGGTGGATGGGTCCGCACTCAGGAACAGAGGCCGCGTCAGGGGCGGCAGGGGTTACTGCTGGGCCGGGGTCGGCGTCTGAGGCAGGACGGGTGTGCTGGGGTCGGTAGGATGTGGTGCTTGGGGCAGGAAGAGGAGCCGGTATCTGCTTAGAGTAGCAGAGCTGCGTCTGTGTGGATAAGCCAGTCTTCTATGCTGCTTGAAGACTGGGAGCGTGATCAGTGTCTCCTCCATCCTGTGTGAGTGCTTATCTCCGGGAGTCACCATTTGTAGGATTACAGGATATTATGTTGTCTAGCACTCAGGATGGATGGAAACTCTAAGGTGGTTTTCTCATATAATATAAGTTATATGATAGAAAGTCTGGTGCTGGAGGTGCCATGTGGTGAGGAGCTGCTCAGTAGAGACGTTCGGTGAGTAGCGTGTTGAAGGAGGTAGATGTGCAGGAGCTTCATTAGAGAAGATGTTGCCTGTTGCTGGCCTCCTGGTTGAATGAATGCTGGACAGCGTGGAGCTTGCTGGAGGAGGTGTTGCGTGTTCAAGTAGAATGGCCAGAATCAGAAAGCTGGTTGGTGAGGAAGCTCAGAGAAGGACAGCTGGTGGGTCGCCATGCTCGCTGGCGGGAGCGAGGACCGCCAGGCAGGCGGAGGAGAGGCGAGGGCCGCCAGGCAGCGGCGGAGGAGGAGGTGTTGCGTGTTGTAGAAGTGAGGCCAGAATGAATCTCAATGGAGAGACAGAGCTTATATACCCGGCAGCCGTGAGTCATCTATGAGTCATGTTGGGAAAACCCGAGAAGTAACCGGTCTTTGGCTCGGTTGCTAGGATACGGCGGCGCATCTGGTAACGCCGCTCGTTTGGTTGCTAGGGAAGGCGTCGCAGGTGGGATGCAGCTACGCAGTTTGTAGGGGAGACGTCCACTACACTGTTGTGACTTTTTTCCTTACGGCTCCTGTCTCTCTTTGGATGTTATTTTGAAGGTCCTCGTCCTGCCTCTCTACTGTACTTTGGGTGGATGTTTCAATCATTTGTGACTTTGCCTTGTCAGCTTCGTTTGTTTCGTGTACTGTTGCGGCTGGTGTTTGCTCCGTTGCTCCTTTTTCTTCTGCGTTGTCTGTCTCCTGTGGTGCATCTGGGTTGGTTAAGCGGAACGCTTGTAGCACAGATCCGGAAGCTGGGTTGGCTGGGAAACTCATTGTTGGGAGATTGTTTCTTCCAAGCATTTTGTTCATTTCTATTTCGAACGTGCCTGGGTTCCCTATGTTCATTATGTGAGAGTATAATAGGCAGATGAGCACTTTGTAGTCTCGTATTTCGCTCATGTCATGATCGTGATAACGGCTAACCTGAAAACCTTAAGGATTCATATTACGCTCAAACGTCCACAAAACCTTCAGAGTCCCCCAGTGGAAACGTCCCCCGTTTTCTCTGTTCCTGGGTGACGTTATAGATAGGCCGTCTTTGTTTGTAGGGAACTTGGAATATAATCCGCGGATTTCGTAGCAGACGCTGTATGTTGGGACCTGTTGCCATCCAACCCTTTGTAATCAATTTAATTTTGCTTTTGATAGCTGAGTCAGAGCATTGTTAGTGAGGATAATAGTAGGGAATGAAACTGAGTTCATAGTCTCAGTTTCAACGTCAGAGTGTACAGTAAATTAATTCATCGAAATAGAAGTAGGTGGACTCCCTGGCCTATTTTGAGTGAAGGTGCCGCGGGCATTTCTACCGTTAGTAAGTGCCCGTCCCTTCATCCATACAGGTATGCCATTCCACTCTGTGTTATAATTCGCCCTTCTTTAAGTGATTTGACCCAATTAATAGTTGATTGTGCAAGTGTTACAGTAACGTAGTTGATATGCTCTGAGTGAAATCATATTTACGTCTTTAACGTCCCCTGAAATGTGATGTCGTTGTCACTGTTAGTAAGTGCCCGTCCCTTCATCCATACAGGTCCCTAACGCAGCCTAGGCCGTGTCTGTAGAGTGGATGTTGTATCCACTATGTCTGGGGAGATGTCCGAGGTCCAGTAGGATCAGTTACCTTCGTGAGACCCGGCCGTCAGACACTTCAGACTACCTATGGCCCCCATAGCTGGCTCGTCTGGCCCTAACGCTCGGCCTGTGAGGTGACCCCGGATCACCAAGCCACACACCACTACCAGCCCCCACCATTGGTGGATAAGTGTCTAACTCAGTAGGGCTATTTGTGTGGTGGAGTTAACCCACTGGGATCTTCAGAGTTCGTCAGAAAGTACTCCATGGTGGCTGGACCCCATGGCTGTTGCTTGAGTATCACTCCTAACGACTGAGTGTTGTAGTGGCAGTTGCCCTGGTCTTTATGGTGCTAAGTGACTATAAGAGTTATGTGTTATTGAGTATGTCCACCCAGTAGGGTTGGGAGTATTATTGAGTATGTCCACCCAGTGGTGGTGTGAGTATGTTGAGCCTGAGGGCCTAGTACTAGATTTCGTCTGTTGGTACATATAAATTCTTTCTCCTAATTTCATATTAATGTTCAAATAGATTTTGTATTTGTATATTGTGTCTATAATTTACCTACAGTATTTACCGTTATTTCTTCCCTATTGCTTGATACTATTGTCGCGATCCCACTACCCTTTATACTTGGGTAGTGAATCCTACCCCAAGTTATTAACAAATAAAGGAACAAATAGGGAACACGGCAATAATTATCCTCACCAAAAACCTACTCAACTAAATGTACTTGAAAAAGTAAGAACAGTTGAAATAAGTGAATCACAAAAGGGAAGTTAATTAATTAATTCAATTTATGTTCTAAAGGGAGTAATGACTAGCAAACATGAATTTAAGGGAATAAGTAAGTGTATAATAAAATAAGAGTGATGCCGGAAGGGCGAAAATATGCTGTAAGGAGTTAGACCAAACAAATATTACTTAACATTACTATATTACACAAGACATACAAAATATATATATATATAACAATCACTACAAAATGATTATCCCTACCAAACAGGAGATACCTTACCACCAGGATCCCTTCCTAGGCCTAACTAAACGTGTCACTAATACCTGATACCCCTAGGGCATTGCAGAAGACTGGATAAAGCACTAGACAAGGGTCAAGGCTAGAGAACGAATGGACACGTCTAACCTATGCCACGGTTTTTTTGCTACTGCCGAAGCGTGCCCACGCCGTGGAGGAGCGTCTCATATCACGTGATTCAGGACATTTGCTGGATATTTTATATAATTAATTAATATTACTCTTGAGTTGACTTAACAGAGTAAGACAATGATGCATATAAATAACATACATAAATATACAATTAACCTAAGTAACTAAGAACAATAATAATATAATAAGTACAATTAACAATTTATTAATAGCTTGTATGAAATGTAGGCGTGAACATATGCCTCACGCTATGCGAGTTCCCGAGCGCTACAGGCACGTGACACCTCCCCCAAAAAAGTGAGCTTACAACTAACTGGAAGCGAAAATGGATATACAGCTACACAGTGAAAGTAATAACTAACACAATTGGTTTAAATCAATATGAAGCAAAATAATTCATAATATAAACACAAGGTACTCAATGACAATAAAACAAAAAAATAATTTGCATATAGACATAGTTACTAAATAATCAGACTCGAGAAAGTGCATCAGCCAACATGTTCTCTTTTCCGCGGATATGGGAAATGTTCAAGTTATAGGGCTGAAATGATAGAGCCCACCTCAAAAGTCTTTGGTTGGTATGTTTCATCTTGTCAACAAAAGTAAGTGGGTTATGATCAGTGAACACTTGAATGGGATAAGCAGTGCTGCCAATATATACTTTGAAGTTTTCTAGTGCCATGATCAGTGATAAAGCCTCCTTTTCAATGGTGGCATAGTTTCTTTGATATTTGTTAAATTTTCTAGAAAAATAGCACAGCGGATGAAGCACTTGATCATTCTCACCCTCTTGCAGAAGCACAGCACCGGCGCCAATTTCACTGGCGTCGACATGGAGAGTGAACTGTTTCTGGAGGTCAGGTGCAAGTAGTACAGGAGCATTTGCCAGCAGGGATTTAAGATTCTCAAAAGATTCCTGGCAAGCCGTCGTCCACTTGAAGGTTTTCTTGCCATTCAGCAGGTCAGTCATGGGAGAGGCAACGGAGGAGAAGTTTGGACAAAAACGGCGGTAGTACCCCGCCATACCCAGCAACCTCATCACACTCTTCTTATCGCCTGGCACTGGATACTGTTGAATTGCCTCAATTTTGGCTGCTATAGGCTGGACTTCCCCTTGTCCGACCACATGCCCCAAGAAAGTGACGTGGGCATGGCCGAACTCAGTTTTGACGAGGTTCACCGTCAGCTTGCTTGCAGCCAGTACGGAGAAGAGGGCTTGTAGACGACTCATGTGATCTTCCCAGGAACTGCTGAAGACGATGAGGTCGTCTAGGTAACAGCGGACACCTTCCAGACCAGACGTGATGAAATTCATGAGGCGTTGAAAGGTTGCAGGGGCGTTCCGCATACCAAACGGAAGGACTGTGAATTGGTACAACCCCTCAGGAGTGACAAAAGCAGAGATGGCCCTGGAGCGTTCAGTCAGTCTTATCTGGAAGTAGCCCTAGAGGAGATCCAACTTGGTCACGTACCTTGCCTGTCCAAGATCGTCGATCACGTCGTCGATGTGTGGCAAGGGATAACCATCGGGTTCAGTGACAGCATTCACCTTGCGATAATCCACACACAGCCGCATTGACCCATTCGGCTTTGGAACTAGAACAACAGGGGATGCCCATGGACTGATGCTGGGTTCGACGAGGCCTAGCTCTTGAAGACGCTGTACCTCGGCTCGCACACACTCCCGCTTGAAGGCATTAAGACGGTAGGGACGCTGTCGGATTGGCTTGGCTCCCCTGGTCTCAACGTCATGCTCCAGCACTGAACAAGAGAGTGGGTAATCACCAACTATAATAAGATACTCCTGTAATAGAGACTTTATATTATTGGCTTGGTCACTAGAGAGATGACACAACTTAGCACTGGGGTCCTCCAAGATAGTCGAGTTTTCAACTTTTACACTAGACCCATTCATTATTTCAGAAAAACACTGATCTTTATCATCCTTACACTCTGGCACAATGATACAATTTGGCAAGGATTGATCAACACAAGCAACTGCTTTTCCCAGGGTTTCGTTACGAACATCATATGACTTTAAAAGATTGACATGGATAAGGCGTTTTTTCTTACGCCGTTCAGGGGTGCTAATCACATAATTCACTGACCCCTGTTTTTCTAGTACTTCATATGGACCACTGTATTTGGATTTAAAAGGGTGATCATGTAAGGGCAGGAAGGCCAACACCTGCTCCCCCACTTGGAATTCTCTAGGTTTTGCCTGATGGGCCTTATCAAAATGCAGTTTCATTTTCACCTGAGCACACCTTAAGTTGGACTGGGCAAGTTCTACAGCCAGACGCAACTTCTCTTTGAATTGGACCACATATGAAGCTAAGGGCGTCGCGCTCTGATCACTCAACCAACTCTCTTTTAACACCTTAAGAGGCCCTCGCGCCTCATGTCCATAGACGAGCTGGAAGGGCGAGAATCCTAGCGACTCTTGTTTACTGTCCCGAACAGCAAACAAAAGCAGGTCAACTCCCTCGTCCCAATCCTTCCCAGTCTCCAGACAGAAGGTGCGCAACATGAGTTTTAGTGTCTGGTGAAATCTCTCTACCACCCCCTGTGACTGAGGGTGATAGGCCGAAGACCTCAACTGCCGGACTCCCAGGGTTTGCATTACCTGATTAAACAACCGGGAAGTAAAATTGGAACCCTGATCTGACTGCACCACTGTAGGAAGGCCTACTTGAGTGAAGAAGTGGGTTAAGGCTTTGATAACATTCTTCGCTGTGATGCGGCGCAAGGGAATGGCTTCAGGATAACGGGTTGCACAATCAATAATGGTTAGCAAGAACTGATGACCACGAGGGGTCTTAGGTAAGGGACCGACACAATCTATGACCACCTTACTAAAGGGCTCTTCAATGACTGGGATAGGCTGCAGAGGGAATGGTTTAACACTGGGGTTCGGTTTCCCCGCTACCTGACAATCATGGCAAGTGCGACAGTAAGAGCTGACGTCTTTCTTCATCCTAGGCCAAAAGAACTGGGATAAAATTTTTGAATAGGTCTTCCTAACTCCTAAATGACCACCCACCCCATCATGAGCGATACTAAGTATGTCCTGCCGCAAAGGTTTGGGAATAACAACTTGATGATGAACTAACCAAGGGTGATTGGCAGGAGAATTGGAGGGACGGAACTTCCGCATTAATACACCAGACCTAGTGTAGTAGCAATTTGATTCTTGCTCAGCTTCTGTCTCAGTAACTGACCTATTGAGAAAACCTACCAGCTCAGGATCCCCTGCTTGTAGCTCAATAAACTTACTCCTAGTGATGGGAGAGGAACCAAAACTAGTGACATCTGGGTTCCTATCTCCATCAGAACTACTCTTGAGGTTATCTGGTTGTGGGGAATCCTCAAAAAATTCACTGAGACCAAGATCAGTATGGTCCGGCTGGATAAGATTATCCTCGGACTTCTCACAGTCCGGGAGGGAAACTTCATCAACTTCACTAGTCTCTTCTACCTCTGTACTGCGGCTCATGCTACGGGTCACAGCACACGCAGGGAACAACCCTGGAAAGTCTACTTCTAACTGCACAGTATTATTCTCGGCAGTGGGACAAGATGAGATCACAACATTAGGGAACATCATGTCACCAACGAGGTCATTTCCTATCAATAGAGAGACCCCTTCTACAGGTAAGCTATCTACTACTCCTAACGTGACATAGCCTGACTTTATGGATGACCGCAGGTACACTTGACAAAGGGGAATAAGCGACCCACCGGTCAAACCGTTCACCAGCACCCAGCTACCAGTATAGCATGAATCCAGGAATGGAGCAGCTTCTTTAGTAACCAGAGATAAGGCTGAGCCTGTGTCTCTCAAGAGTTTAACAGAAATGGGTTGACTGAATTGATCCAAAGCTAAGGAACCAGGAGAACAAAATGGTTCAAAGGTTGATATCATAGAAGAGGGGGAAGCATTCAGGGCAACAGTCTGACTGAGGGCAGTGACACAGGGCTCCAATAATTTCTCCGATTGCTCGGCCACCCTGACCAAAAGAGTGGGGGATCCTTGGTGAGAGAAATTTCTTTTCTTTAACTTGAGACAGTCGCTGATGACATGTCCTGGCTTCTTACAGTACCTGCAACTAGAGTTTCTCTCACCAGTAGGAGTGGATCCACCTGTCCCATGGACCATGGGCTCACCCGGGGTAGATGATGCAGAACCTGAGGGTCGGGTCGGTATGACAAGAGGCAGGGACCCCGGTGTAGATGTTGGTGTGGGCCGCTTGAAGGAAGTGAAGGACTGGGACATGGGAGCATAAGACCTGGAATTTACATTTCTATTAGTTAAGGAATAATGGTCAGCCACTGGACCAGCATCAGCCAGGGTACAGATACCTCTCTGATCCAAGTGTGCTCGAATGTCGCCTGGGATACACTTTCTAACCTCCTCTAGCAGGATTAGTTCAACAAGCTTGTCATGTTCTACATGGGCAGACTCACTTTCAATCCACCTCCGACAAAGGACCTGTTTCTGCCTGAAGAACTCCACAGATGTTTGTTTGTCAGTCTTCCGGCAGTTACGGAACTGTTGTCGGTAGGCTTCAGGAACAAGTTTATAAGCACTCAAAACCGCGGACTTAAGAAGGGCATAGTCTAGACATTGATCCTCAGAGAGGGCAGAAAACACATCTAATGCTTTACCAGTGAAAGATCTATAAATAAGTTGAGACCATTGAGAAACAGGCCACTTGTTAAGTCGGGCAATTTTCTCAAAAAGAGAGAAGAATTTGTCTGGTTCTTCCTCATTAAATTTAGGAACACTGTTGAGACATTTGTCTACACTGAATGTTGAAGTATTATTACCTTGAGCCAAACCTCGTTGTTTGAGAGTTTCCAGCTCCACCTCGAGTCTTTTGAGTTCAACTTGTAAGGCCAAATTACTTGGTGTAACAATTTCCTCTGAATTTCTCGACGGTTGGGCTATGATTTCATTGTCAATAAGGTAGTTGAGGACAGCCTCTTCTAACCTAGCCTTATTCATGGAAGAGCGGCCTTCTACTTCATAATAAGCAGCGAGGGATTGCCACTCTGCCTCAGTAAGCCCCTTCAGTACTTCGGCTGAAGGTGAAGCCAAAAAGCTTTCCACGTCAAACATGTTGAACTCAAAATCGAGTAGAGAAAAAAAAAAGTAACCGTGGCAGCTAAGCTAACTAGATAGCTAATTAATAATATCAAAATGCAATAAACTGTGAAACACAGCAAGGGATTAACCAAACACCTGGTACACAAGATAAGGGTTAACTCACCAGTAGCATAAGCAATAACAGGAGCAATATAAATGAACACTCTGAACACAGCAACTTGCATCCAAAAATACTTAGGGATGAAACAACACCTGGCGAGTAACAACACTTGATATAACACAACAATGGTGGTTAGCTCCCGGACAGGACCCCACTTGTCGCGATCCCACTACCCTTTATACTTGGGGAGTGAATCCTACCCCAAGTTATTAACAAATAAAGGAACAAATAGGGAACACGGCAATAATTATCCTCACCAAAAACCTACTCAACTAAATGTACTTGAAAAAGTATGAACAGTTGAAATAAGTGAATCACAAAAGGGGAGATAATTAATTAATTCAATTTATGTTCTAAAGGGAGTAATGACTAGCAAACATGAATTTAAGGGAATAAGTAAGTGTATAATAAAATAAGAGTGATGCCGGAAGGGAGAAAATATGCTGTAAGGAGTTAGACCAAACAAATATTACTTAACATTACTATATTACACAAGACATACAAAATATATATATATAACAATCACTACAAAATGATTATCCCTACCAAACAGGAGATACCTTACCACCAGGATCCCTTCCTAGGCCCAACTAAACGTGTCACTAATACCTGATACCCCTAGGGCATTGCAGAAGACTGGATAAAGCACTAGACAAGGGTCAAGGCTAGAGAACGAATGGACACGTCTAACCTATGCCACGGTTTTTTTGCTACTGCCGAAGCGTGCCCACGCCGTGGAGGAGCGTCTCATGTCACGTCATTCAGGACATTTGCTGGATATTTTATATAATCAATTAATATTACTCTTGAGTTGACTTAACAGAGTAAGACAATGATGCATATAAATAACATACATAAATATACAATTAACCTAAGTAACTAAGAACAATAATAATTTAATAAGTACAATTAACAATTTATTAATAGCTTGTATGAAATGTAGGCGTGAACATATGCCTCACGCTATGCGAGTTCCCGAGCGCTACAGGCACGTGACACTATCATTACATCTACCCACGAGCCTCCTCTCATCACGCTACCAATGGTAATAAGTATGAGAGTAAAAGGAATTGTTACTGACACACAGGCCCTTATAAAATGGTGGCAGCCCAGGCCCTCATAAAATGGTGGCAGCTCAGGCCCTCATACTCAGTACAATTTTGGTGGTATTCTGTGATTGTGTTGTTTCTTCAACTACTTTCTTTGCAATAGCAACATATGTTGTATTCTCCTTCTGTTCTTGTTGTTGCTTTTCCTTTGCTACTTTTTCATTTATTATTTTCTTTTTGTATGGACAGGCCATTGCTAGGGTTCTGTGGGTCTTATATCCTGGTTCCTTCCGATTTTTACAGTTTATACATGCTTTGGGTTGATTCTTGCAGTCCCGGAAGGTATGGCCTTCTTCTGCACATTCAGAGCATATTTTAAGTTCCTTTTGAGGACAGTCTTTTGTTGCATGAGGTTCATGTGCATAGCAGATAAAGCAGGTGAGATTATTAACATATTTCTCCCTTTCTAGTTGTTTAGGGAGTACTGACATGTTGAACCCTAAGATTCCAGATTCCAGGGCCTTGTCTGCCATTGAAGTGTCAGTGAATCTCAGCTTTAGGCAATGAATGTATTGCTTTATTTTTACCACTTCTTCGATTTTTAACCAGTTGTTTTTTATTTCTAGTTCTTCTTTTATTTCTTGTGCCGAGTGCTTTCCAAATTCGTTGTCAAGTCCACGTACAAATACTGATCTTTTTGCTTTAACCTCTGGTGGCATAATGACCTGGAGTCCTATGTCTCCAAAGGCTTGCATTCCCTCAGGGCTCAGAATGGTATCTGCATCCCTGTAGTCCCTGCATACTGCAGTGTATCCATCGTTCGACGAGAAAATCCTTGTGAAGGGTACATTGAGTGTACCATATGCTGTTTCAGTTATCTGAGAACGTGAAGGGGCTGTTCTCTTGTCTATAATCTTGAGTCTAACCTTGGTAGCCATGGGTTTATTTGTTTGTGTCTTCCTAGCATATAATAATTGTGGGTGATAAAGAAGGTTATTGAAGACCCTTCTTAGTGTGCCTATAGGAGGGATGGCCCAATTCAGCGCCGCCAATTCAGCGCCGCCGTTTCAGCGCCGCCGTTTCAGCGCCAGCCCATTTCAGCGCCAGACTATTCAGCGCCGAGACCTTTCAGCGCCTGTGCGTTCCATTCAACTCAGAAGCTATCTGTCTTTCATTAACGTGGTTAGGTTAGGTTAGGTTAGGTTAGGTTGGTCGTCCATACCGGAGAGGAACTGGGAGAAGACAACAATTGTTTCCCACAGAGATGTTGAACGGAACGCACAGGCGCTGAAAGGTCTCGGCGCTGAATAGTCTGGCGCTGAAATGGGCTGGCGCTGAAACGGCGGCGCTGAAACGGCGGCGCTGAATTGGCGGCGCTGAATCGTACCCTACCCGCCTATAGGCGACCCCCGGACAGTGGTGTAACTGCACTATCACTGTTATTCCACTGCCGGATTGGCCTGTGTTCCCCCGACCTCCAACGGACACACACAATCCCACCTACTGTGAGGTGTGCTCCACTGGAGGGGCTCTAGCACGAATACTTAAATATAAGCAGGTGCCTCGGCCAGGGTAAGTAAGGAAGGATTTCAGCAAGAGAGAAAGACTTCAAACCACGTCAGTACCGCCAATCAATAGCTGCCCTCCAGCAGGAGTGTGGGTCACTCACTCTACCCATGGGGAGGGCTAACTAGGCTTGACAGTCCTGAACGCTCGTGAGGTAGTCCGGTGGCAGTCGTGGTCGTTTCCAAAGGCGGAGGCCCCCAAGGGGCGTTGCCCCAAAAAAGATTTCTGGGAAGGTAAGTGGTAGACAGAGAGGTCGAATTGTAGTCAGGTCGTCAACAGTAGAAAGAAGGCTAGCTGCTTTAGCAGTGAAGGGTCAGAAGAGAGGTCCGTTCACGGCAAAGGCTGGCTGACTTGATACCAGAATTACCATACCCATGTGCCTAGACCCTCGACCATGCTACCAAAAGAATGTACATGCTACCAAAAGAATAGGTGACGGAACTGAGTAAGAGTAAGACTAAGAGAAGTAAGATGAGGGTGGTGTAGACACAAAGTGGGAACCCGCTCCCTCACACAAACGTACGTACATGTAGATATCTCACACTCAGGAATGAGGTAGGATAGAAACTCACAATGCGCTTTCTGTATATATATTGTTGTACAGCGCAGTGCTTAGGAGTGACTAGGTGAGGAGAAACTTGCTCAGAGGTCTCGTAGGGTGAGGAGGTTTCTGAGAAAGCTGAGTGGTGAGCTGTGAGAGATGTTGCTGGTCCAGTAGCCGAGTGTAGAATGGTCTCCCTGATGATGATGATGATAATGAAGTAAAGTGGCAAATGACTTTGCACTGGGAAAGGAGAGGAGAGAGAGAGAGAAGTAAAGCATGGAAACGGGAAGAAAAGTGGGAGGGGTAGAAAGCAGGTGGGCTGTCCACCTAGCGGAGACGAGTTGAAGTGATGGGGTGGTGGCCGCACGCAGCACACGCCCGCCCGCCCAAGGGAGGGAGGTTGAGGGGGGGGGAGGGAAGCTAAGCTAGCTAGGTATTCATTATTGTAATGGGTGTTAATTCTTGTTTGTCCGATGGTGGTGTTATTTGTTCACATATATGTGTAAAGTGGGTCTTTTTTTTTTTTTTTTTTATAGGTTAAGGTGGGGAAAGGGTGGAAGGCATGCTGGGGCTCAAGGCACAGCCAGACATGAGGGATGGAGAAGTCACAACATATAGTCGTGGGGGGAAAGGTTGGAAAAGAAGTTTAATGAGTTAAACAGAGGGGGACGACACCCCTTGTTTTACATATTACAGAGTTTGTTGGCTAACTAAGCTAACCTAGGATTTAGAATGAGGTTGCACAATGGTTATTTTAGTAGACAATGACTAGATTGATTTTACAATTACAAGTTTATTAACATCTTATACTGTATTACGTTATGGACTCACTCGATTTTGACTTGTTAAATGTGAATTTATATCATCTAAGTTTTAATCTAAGGTGGATCACTGTGGCGGACATAGATGGATCGCGGGTTGGGTTGTTGTAGTGTGGGCAGACTCCGGGGCCACCAGGCGTGGGGTCTCCCTCCGTTGATGTCTTCCCCGCGTAGGTGGTCTGGGCTGTGAGGGTCGTCCAGGAGCTTGTCCCAAACCTTCTTCCCTAGGCGATGGAACCTGAAGTTGAGGGCCTCTGTTTTATTTCTTAGGTGGATGGTTTCCACTGTCTCCTGGTAGGGTGGCGCTTGGCCACTGGCTGACCTCAAACATTTGTTTTGGAAGCTCTGTAGTTGTTGTAGTCTAGTCTTCCCGAGTGTGACGAGTGGTATAGATGGGTACTCCAACACAGGCCTCACCAGCGCCTTGTACAGGTGAACTTGTATCTTCTCAGGCATCAATTTAAAACGTTTTAATTTGGCTGCGGCGACTTTGGCTTTATTTAGTCTGTCCTTCACGTGGGGAATGATGCCCGTCCGAGAAATGATGAGGCCGAGCAACCTGCCTTGTTTAGAGTACTCAATCTCTTCGTCGTCGATCATCAATGGGGCCGGCTTGAATTTGGCTATGGGTATGACCTCAAATTTCGTTTTGTTTGTTTTTATTTTCCATTTATTTTCATACTCCGAGATCTCCTCTATTGCCCGAGCAGTGAGTCGCGCCATCCTTGCCGTGGACCTTCCTGGGCAGGTGACGATCTGTGTTACATCGTCTGCATACATGACGTACTCGCTGTCGACGATTGGGGGTGGCAGGTCAGCCGTGTAGAGTGTGTAAAGGGTTGGTGAGAGACAGGAGCCCTGAGGCACGCCGCTCGATAGTGAGAATTCTTCTCCAAAATGTTCTTGCATCTTAATTTTGGCTCTGCGGTCCGTAATGAAGTTGCACAGCAGGCGAGTCAGATTTTCGGGTAGCCCCAGTTGTATGATCTTATACTGCAGTCCTGCGTGCCAAACTTTGTCAAACGCCTTGCTGACGTCCCTCAGTACTATATTGCACTGTAGGCGGCCAGTCATGGCATTGGCGATCTGCTCGTAGGCCTGAGCTATGGCGGTGGATGTGCCTCGGTACTGGCGGAAGCCGAACTGGCGGGGATTATGCACGTCTTCGTCCTCCAGATACATCCGCAATCGCTTGTTGACTATTTTTTCGAAGATTTTGGCAGGTACCTCTAGCAGCGATATTGGTCGAAAGTTTTCGACTTTGTTTGGAGGCTTCCCTGCTTTTGGTATGAGGCGAATAACGGCGATTTTGAACATCTTAGGGAAGTATCCAGAGGCGAGGCAGGCGTTGCATATATGAGCAAGCCTCTCTATCATGTTGTCGGGGAGTTGAGCCAGGATCTTCTTGTTAATGTGACTTTGACCAGGTGATTTGTTTTTAAACCCTTTAATGACGGCTGACACATCTGCAGGAACAATGCGTTCCGTCAGGTAGCTTCCGTCCACCAGTCTGGTGAAGTCAGTCCGTGGGAGCGGCTGGAGCAGGTGCTGATGGTCCTGCAACTGACCTAAAATGTCCTCCTCAAACTCCCTGTCGAAGCCCTCGTTCTCCTGTTCACTAATGGTAAAGATCTTTCGTAAATATCGCCGATGTAGTTGTTCTTGGTTTTCTTCCTCGAATATTTTTACGTTGTTTTGGTCGAGCAGGTAAGGGACCGTGCTAGAGGTGGAACCCATCAGTCGCTTGATCCCTTTCCAGAATGCAGCAGAATCGCGGTAATTGTTGGCTGCCTCCCACACCAAGGCGGCCCACTTTTGTTCATGTAGACGTTTGCTCTCGTGCTGGATGTCCGTCTGTAGCTCTCGGTACCGGTCTCTCAGCTCCTGCGTCCACCCGCGGATACTGGCTAGCTGTCTCACGTGAGTGTACTGGACACTGAGCTGCCTCAGCTGGTGACTAGTGTGAGGATGGGGAATGGTCCTGTAACTGGTGGTCGGGATGTTGTTGTCCATCTCCGTCTTCACATCCTTATACCATTGTTCGACCGCGTCGTCGGTCTTGTTCTGCTATGTCCGCATGGAGGCTCTTGGGCCACCAGCTGTGTGTTTTCGTAGTTCCTTCTTCTTTTAACGTGGAGAATAATGGGTCCTCCATCTCTTCAAGTTTGATCCATATTCTCTGTGCTTGGCTGTGTGTACGTATGTTCAGTGGTTCGATATTGTATAATTCGTGAAGTTCTTGTATTTTGGTGGTGTATGGCGGGAGTTGCTTTGATGCTCTACGGATAGCTTTGTTTTGTACTGCTTGAAGTTTAAGTTGGCTGGATTTGCTGATCGTGTTGAGTGGTATTGGTGGATATTCTAGGTGAGGGCGGACGAGTGCTTTGTATAGATGTAGTTGAATTTTGGTGTCCATTTTGCTGAATCGTCGTAGTTTCGTGAGTTGTGATTGGGAAGTCTGTTTGCGTTGTTTTACGTGTTTTGCTATGCCTGTTCTTGTTATTGTGAGTCCCAAAATTTTGCCTTCGTTGGAGTATTGTATAGGTACGTCGTTGACTGTGATTGGTGCAGGGTTTATTTTGGCAATGTGTATTATCATTAGTTTCTATGTATTGGTTTGAATTTTCCACTTTTTTTCATATTCGTTGATTTGCTCGATGGCGTGGGCTGTTTTCCGTGCCATCATCTGTTTGCCCTTGCCTGGATGTCGGATGATTTGGGTGACGTCATCAGCATAAGCTACGTATTCTCCGTGTATAGGAGGTGGCATGTCCGCCGTATATATTGTGTAGAGTGTGGGCGAGAGGTTACTTCCCTGTGGTACTCCGCTGTATAATTTGAAGCTTGGGCCTATGTGGTTACCTATGATAATTTTGGCCTCTCTATTGTCGAGGAAGTTGCAAAGAAAGGAAGTAAAGTTGTTGGGAAGTTCTTGGGTGGTAATTTTGTATTTGAGCCCTAGGTGCCAGACCTTGTCGAATGCTTTTGCTACGTCCCTTAATACTACGTTACATTGCTCCTTGTTGTGCATCGCGTTTGCTATGTGTGAGAGGTTGGAGTCATAGACCACGTTCTTTATAGACTTTATTCTAACAGCGTCAGCTGGAGACTGGCAACCGGGCGCTGCCAAAGACAAGCCCCCATCTCAACATGGGAAAACATATCGTACGATGGTACAATCTTACATCTCCCCCCCAAGTTAAAAGGAAATGACAATGCACATTTGAACTAACAAAAGGAAAACAATGCATTCATAAAAACAACAATAATGCAGGAAAAACGAGTCAAACAAAGGAAAAAAACAAAAAAAAACCCTCTAAACTGATTTTACATCACATACACTACACCACGTAGTCCGTCAACCAGCCCGGAGGCCTACGGCCTCTCCTGGGCCTGGCCGCGCTCGACTGGGGAGGGGCCGTGGGTGCGGAGGAGGGCGCGGGTATGGAGGGCACAGCAGAAGGGGGGCCAGGAGGCACAGCTTGGTGCACCACCGGAGTAGTAGGCACAGGTGTGGAGCCGTTTCGCAGGTGGCGTCTGTTGCGGATGGACACCCTGCCACTGCCACCCAACCTGACGGCATACTGCCTGTGAGGGCGGGCTTCCACCACTATGCCTGTCCTGTCCCAGAGCTTGGTAGCTGCGTCCTGCACACGCACCTGCGTGCCCACGACTAGGGGAGCCAGCTGGCGGGATACCTCCCTCCGCGACAGGACCCCATCCTGTGTTTCGGCCAAGCGCACCTCCCTCATACGAAGTGCCCGCCGCCAGTGCTGGTCCACCTTATAGTGCTGTCTGGCCACGGGAACGCCGTCACGGAGCTGGCGGCCGGTGGCAAGTTGGGCGGGCGACTTGTTCACCCCCCGCAGAGGCGTGTTCAGGTACTGGAGGAGGGCCTGGGATGTCCTATCGCAGTCCAGGCTACCCCCGGGCCCAGTGTTATCCCTGAGGAGCCTCTTGGCAGCCTTGACCCCAGCCTCTGCCCTGCCATTGGACTGGGGGAAGTGGGCCGACGAGAGGCGCACCTCGACCCCCCATGACTTGAGGAAATCTGTCATCTCAAGGCTGGCAAGGTTGGTACCTCCATCTGTGGAGATCTGCTCAGGTACCCCCCACCTCGTGAAGTAGGCCCGCAGACTGGCGATGATTTTTCCAGAGGTGGCCTCGTTGGGGAAGTGGGCGATCTCCAGCCAACCTGTCAGTCGGTCAGCATATGCTAGGTACGTGCGGCCCTGCAGGTGGAACAAATCGGCCACCACTTGTTGAAAGGGATAGTCTGGCGCTGGGGTCAGAACCAACGACTCCGGAGGCTGGGAAGGGGCGTGGGTCTCGCAAGCAGCACACCGGGACCGATGATACTGCAGGTCACCCTCCATGCCAGGCCAATAGACAGACTGCCGGGCCCGCCTGAGCATTGAGTCGAGGTCCTGGTGCCCCACATGCAGGTTAACAGCGACCCGGTGGCGGAGGGAGTCGGGGATGACAAGGCGCACGCAGCCCTGGTCAAAGGTGTAGGTGACCAAACCCCTGACCACAGCCAACCTGTCCCTCACCGAGAAGTACGGGCGCAGACAGGCCACCTCCTGTGACTTGTGGGGGTGCTAGTCCCCCGCCAGCACCCTCGACACTAGAATCTGGTACACTGGGTCGTCCGCCGCCGCTTTGCATACTGTGTCTTCGTCCATAGTGATGCACCCATCCTGATCCAGTGCTGCGATTGTGACTGCACACACTGCAGCGCACAGGTCCTCCTCTTGGTCCATGTCCTCCGCATCAGGCGCCGCCCTGAGGGAGGGGAAGCGGGATAGGGCGTCAGCTGCACAGTTCCGCTTCCCTGGCAAGTATTTGACCGTGAATCGGTACTGCAGGGTCTTCTCCTTGAGCCTTAACAGGCGCGGATTCGCCACATCCGTGAAGGCTCTGTCCCCTAGCAAGCCATCTAAGGGGCGGTGGTCCGTCACCAGAATGAGGTTCGGGCAGCCAAGGAGGAACAGCCTGGCCTTGCGCAGGCACCACACCACAGCCAGGGCCTCCCCTTCTACTGCAGCATAACCGGCCTCGGCCGTGCTCAGATGTCGGCTACCACACAGAGCCAACCGCCACCCTCCTCTGCAGCAGAAGGGCGTCTCTGGAGAGGCACAGGCACAGTATTGTTGCAGGACGACGAAGCCGATGCCCTCCCTGCTCCAATCAGTGACAGCTGCCGTAGGCCTGGATTTGTCGTAGTACACCAAGCCGTCTCTGGCCAACTGACAGATGGTGTCCTGGGCCTGGCGAAACTTGAGCCGCAGCTGGTCGTCCCAATACACCTGCTTGCCCACTGGCTTCTTGAGGAGCTCACGGAAGGGCTCCATCACAGGTGCAGTGGCAAGGAAGGGAGCCAACTGATTAACCAGGCCATGCCAGGACCTGATGTCAGTGATTGATGGCTGATCCAGCATGGGGAAGTCCTTGATGGCTGACAGACGTTGGGCAGTGGGCTGGTACAGGTACCACCCCAGGAGGAAACCCACAAACTCAGCTTCTCTCCTGCAGAACAAGAACTTTTCTGGTTTCAGCGTGATACCTGTGCGAGCGCAGGTCTCCAGAAAATCGTAAGTGTGCCAGAACGCCCCCTTCACACTGGAGTCATAGAGGAGAGTGTCATCCACGCACTTGTACTTGCGGGGCACATCCTGAATAGCGTCGTCAAACCTCTTGGTGTAAGCATCTGACGCTGAGCAATGTCCCATGGGCGTCCTGCAGTATCGAAAACGTCCCCACGGCGTGATGAATGTGGTCAGGCGTCTACTCTCCTCCTCCAACTCCACTTGATGAAATCCCCAAAAGGCGTCGGCGACGGTTTTGAACGAGTGCACTGGCACCCCAGACACCATGTCGAATGGTGCAGGTGTGTGGTGCGTCTCCCTCAGACAGCTTGCATTGAGGCGTTGGAAGTCCACAGTGCGCCTGGGCTGACCGTTTTTCTTGGCCACCACGACCATCCTGGCGCACCACTCCGTAGCCTCACCAGCAGGCACTGGCTGGATGACGCCTCTCCTGACGTCCTCCTCCAACTGGGCCTTCACCTCCGCTTCCCAGTGTTTCGGAACGGGAGCGGGTGTGTGACAGGCGTAGGGGGTCGTGCCGGGCGTCAGGTGGATACGGTGAGGGGGACCAGTCATGACTGGCAGTGGGGACCTGCTGGTGTTGAATGCGGTAGACGAAAAGTGCGTGAGTAGCCATGCCTCCAGCCTGGCCACATTCTCCTCCAAAGGAGGCAAGGGTATCTCAACTGGCCTCGGCGGGAAACGGCTGCTCTCAGGTAAACGGTTCGGAGGTAGATCGTCGGCAGTGTGCCGCTCCCCTCCATCGCCCACGGCAGCCACAGCACGTCTATGGAGCGGGAAGACGACAGGCACCAAGTTGAGGCACTTGCAGGCCTCCAATGACAGATAGAGGGCCTTGGCTGTCTGCACGAAGTAGACCTCCTGGACGGTGGACCCCTCGTCCACACAGAGGCGGCAGGGGGCGGACCCCAGACACTTGAGCTGTTTGTTCGCCACGTCCCTTAAGCCATTACGGGCCCGAAGTTGCCCCGGACACAAACCGATGTCCCGGAGCAGGGATGCGCCTGCCACACACACCATAGCACCCGTGTCGGCTACAGCCAGCACAGGGGTGGCGGGGGAATTGCCCCCGGCCTGGGACACGAACACTTGTAACCTGGGGTGGCGGGATAGCTCGGCTGTTGCCACTGTAACAGCGCCTGACACATCCACAGGAGCACTTAGGGCTGACTTACTCCTACAACACCTTTTGAAGTGACCAACCTTACAGCAATTGCGACATGTAGCCCCACTTGCAGGGCAGTTACTTTTACCAGAGGCATGTGACACGCTGCAGTTACCACAGTGCACGCGATTGGGGTGTCGAGGTCGGGCGGCAGCTACCTCGGACTCACCGGTGACGTCATCACCAACCGCCACTGCCTCCGCGGTTGTTCCCACCACTGCCTGGCCAGACGTACGACACAATACACCAGCATCTCTCACTGCTGCCTCAAATAACATGCATTTGTTTCTAAGCACTTCAATACTATTATAACTAGAGTACCCCTGGAAAATTTCCCTTTTCAACACTGGGTTACTCAGGCCCACCATAACTTTACGTAATAGCATGTACTCAGAGAGGTCGTTATCACAGGTGGGACATTTAAATTCACACTCCACTGCCTCTGAGAAGCATCGTTGAAAATACCTTTTCATGGGCTCCTCTTCACCTTGTTTGCTGTTGAAAAACTCGTTCCATTTCACAGCTTGGTTTGAAGATTGAAGAACCATTCCACTGATGGCGTCCAGGGCTTCTTTGGGCGAGAGCTGCTCCCACTGACCGCTGGGGTATCTCGAGTCAATCACCCTTTGGAGTGCGGGGACGCAGTTCAGGCGAATGTGGAGTGTGGCCACCAGTTGTGGCCACCCGTTCAACAGCACCCATGACTCCATGGACCGCCTCCATGTCCTAAACGCAGCTGCTGGCATTTCTGCCTCACACTTCTCTGGAGCGACAGCTGCTGAGGGCTTCATGACCGGCATAGAAGCATGACCACCGCCAGCAACTAGAGACACCATCTGAGCCATCAATGCACTCATGGCCTGCTGCTGGGCGCGCGTGGTGTTCCCGGCCGGTGTAGAGAAGCCCTGGCGTCCCCTTGAGGGCGTCGAGAATCGTGGACGTGTAGGGGCCATGTCAGCGTTCTTGTCAGGGCTGTAATGGCGTGTCGGGCCCCGACATATCCTACTCACTGTGCGCCATGTGAGAGGTTGGAGTCATAGACCACGTTCTTTATAGACTTTATTCTAACAGCGTCAGCTGGAGACTGGCAACCGGGGCGCTGCCAAAGACAAGCCCCCATCTCAACATGGGAAAACATATCGTACGATGGTACAATCTTACACTATGTTTTCGTAAATTAGGGCTAAGGCTGTATGGGTTCCTCTATGTTTTCTAAATCCGTGCTGTCTGGGGTTGTACTTCTCTTCAAATTCGAGGGGTGTTCTCAGTCGGTTAATTATTTTTTCTAGGACTTTTCCCGGTGTTTCTAGAAGAGAGATTGGTCTGTAATTTGATACTTGGATTGGGGATTTACCTTGTTTTGGTATAAGTCTGATGCTTGCTGTTTTAAATTTCCTTGGGAAGTAGCCAGAGGCAAGTGCTGCATTAAAAATGTTTCTGAGTTGGAGTATCATGTTGATTGGTAGATGCTGGAGTATGGGTTTGTTTATTTTACTGATGCCCGGGGCTTTGTTCTTGAAACTGATTATTGTTTTCTGAATATCCTCTGCGGTGATTGATTTGATCAGTGTGGAAAGATCGTCCAGAGCGTTTATGTCTATGCTGGGACTTGGTTGCCAGATGTGGGTTGTGTGTGTCATGTGATTGGTTACTTGTTGCTCGGTATTCATACAGAAGTTCAGGTTGTCTTCCTGGCTTATTTGAAAAATTTTGCTCCAGTGTTTCCTGAATTCAGGTTCTTGTTCTTTGGGTTCAGTTAATTTGATTTGGTTGCTATTTAAAATGTAGTTTGATTCGTTGCTGGAGATTCCCATTAGGTTTTTAATTTTTCGCCAGAATTCTTTCGGGTTGTGGTAAATTGCTTCTGTGTCTGCTATTAATTTCTCCCAGTTATTCACGTATGCTTCTTTGGACATGTTTCTTAGTTGTTCGTGTATGGTGTAATATTGTATTCTGTATTCTGGCGTCCATCCTTGTTCTAGGATTAATTTGAATAAATTACTGAACTGTGTCTGTAGAATTCTTGATTGATGTGAGTATTGGGGGTGTGGTAATGTGCGGTGAGTGGTCGTGGGTATGTGGTGTTCCATTGCTTGGATCACGTTTCCGTACCATGTCTCCAGTGTGCTGTCTATTTGGGAGGTGTGTTTGTTGTTTAGTTGGGTTATTTGGTGGTTGCTTAACTCCTTTTGGAATTCCTCCCAGTTGGACCGGCTGTAGCTGTATCTCGTCCTGGCAGGGATCTGTATTGGCGACGTGGAGAGTGTGGCTACGATAGGGAGATGGTCACTGGTGGTTATTGGACCGGGTTCCATTTGCAGGTTAAGATGGTGATGCTGGTTTGTTAGTACTATGTCTGGATGTCCGATTTGACCTGCTCTGATGTATGTGGGGAATTCCGGGCCAAGGTGTATTGCGTTGCCGTGACTCAGTAATGTGTTTAAAATCTTGCCCACGGCGTTGTTGTCCTGGTGCCCCAAGACGCGATGTCGTGCATTTAAATCACCCAAGAAATATGCTGGTATGTTTCTTCTCAGGAGTTTGAGCATGTCTGCTAGTGGGAATATGGGTCTTCTCGGAGGGAGGTAACAGGTGCCGATTATAATAGGTCCTGTTGGGCAGTTAATTTCGATCGCCAGAAAGTTTTCTTGAAATGAGTCGTGTATCTTGTGTTGTATGTTTCGTTTGATGGCTATGGCAATTCCATCATGTGGTGTGTCTTGATTGTTTTTTTGGTAGACTGTGTAGTTAAATAGTTTTATTTTTTCTGAGTTTTTCTTACCATGCGAATTGATGAGAATAATATCTGGGTCTATGTTACGGTATGTGTTATATAATTCGCTTGCTCTTTGTGGGATCCATGCTAAGACATTATGTTGGATTATTTTTAGCTTATTTATTATGAAGGCTGGTGCCTAGAGCTGGTTTGCGCCATTTTTGCTGACCGGTGCTCCCCTGACACCCTCCTGTCCAGGCCCAAGCGGATCTTTTAATATATTGACTGATCAACTCTCTCTATTCTGTTGTGTCTTGTGAGTATTCTTCCCTTCTTGAATAGTGTTTCAATATGTGTGTCATCTAGGTTTTTGTCTGAGTATGTGTATTTAATCTTGCCTTGCCTTATTTCTGCCAATAGTCTTTCTGTTGAGACTATGGGGGGAGCTGTAGTGGGGTAAAATCGAATACCAGTTTCATGCCCTAGGTCTTTGTTCTCCGTAGCAGGTAGTGCCATAGTTCCTGCTTGATTCTTTTTTTGGGTGTTGACTCTGGCGGCTTGTTCTGTTATTGTGGTGGTTTCATCTTCGCTTGCTTCTTCCATCGATTCTTCCTCGCTTGCTGGCTCGGGTTGTATGCCTGAGGTAGTCTGTTCTTGAGTTGATGGATCGTGAGTTGATGGTTCGTGAGTTGTTGGTATTTGAGTTGCAGTGCTCTCTGATTTGTAAATGAAGTTGAAAATTTCAGTAGAAGGCACATCGTTTGGGAATTCCATGTCTGGCAGGTTGTTGGCGGCGAACATGTCCCTTGTTGCCTTGGCAAAAGTTCCAGGTCTGGCTATATTCATGATGTGGGCGTGGATTATGGAGGTCATTATTTTTACGGAAAGATTATTTCCAAGCTGAAGCAAAATAGGTTGGTTTGCGGGGGGTGGTGTGGCGACTTTTTCGAAGATCTTTGTCGTTTCTCTGGTTAGTTTTGTCACAGCTGAATATGTCTTGTTTTGCTGTTCCTGTGTCTTCTCCCTCTCCTTCTCCTTCTTTTGGTTGACTATTGCTTTTCGTATGGGGCAGCGAGTAGCCAGTGTTCTGTGATCTCCTTCGCAGTTTAGGCATTTGGGATTATCTTTGTTTTTGCACTCTCTGAAGGTGTGCCCCTTATTCCCGCATTCTGAGCAGTGCTTGGTGTCCTTGTTAGGGCAGTCTGTTGCCATGTGTGAATATTGGTAACAATTCCAGCATGGAGTGATGGGGAAGAATTCCTCCTGCTCCACCTGGCTGCTGCTGACGTGGTAGTAGGAGAGACAAAGTCCCTCCTGGATTGCTTTTTGGGCCATGGCTATTTCCGTGAATCGTATTTTGAGCATGGATGGCAGTCTGGGCAGCTTGACCACTTCCTCCACCTTGGCCCATTCGTTTTTGTCTTCTATATCAGATACCAATTGCTGTTCACTTGATTCTTCGGTGATTGCTTTATCTAGTCGTTTGACCACAATTGATTTCCTCGCTCGGAGTTGAGGAGGGACTGCAACTTCAAATTTCGCGGACTTGAGTTTCCTTGTGCTGTCGTTCGATAAGAGTAAGTCGACATCATTCTCAGTCAGGCACAGGGCGATGAAGGAGTCCTTGGTCGTGATGAGGTTGGATATTTTGATAAGTAGTGTTGCAGTAAGGAGTCTTGCCAATTCGGTTTTTCTTTCGTCAGTCACGCCCCCTTCATGGGAGCGTATCCGTATCCGGTGTGCCCTCATTCCAGAGAGTATGTGGTGGACATGCCACCCTTGCGTGATTTCAGATTGGAGACCTACCTATTCCAGGACAGGAGTTTGTTACAGGAATTACAACACTCCCCACCGCCCCTTGTTGGTCGAGTGGTCGTAGAGTGGTTCCCGCAACACTGTCCCGGAAGCCCCGTCAGGGGATCCTACTTCCCTAGTGTTACTGAATGCTCACTTATAGACGTGAGCTAGTGTACCTAATTAGGGGGGGGGGGGGTAGGGATTCAGGATTGCGACCCCCTTCCCAGGTGGACCGGCACGATCACGGTTACCTAGGAAGGCTCGGCGGAGGGATGGGTAGTGCTCCTGCCCCCTTTCTTGTTCACAAACTCCTGGGAGGGAGGTGAACAGTTACAGGGGGGACCCAAGGACGAATACACCTTAGGGTGCAGGTCCCCAGGCCAGAGCGAAAAAGAAGGAAGAAAAGAGGAAGAATAGCCACTGGTGTAAGTAGCACAGGTGGGATCGCGGCACAAGTCCGCTGCAAGAAGCCGTTGCAGAGCACCCAATCAGGGCCGCCTCTGATCAGGAGTCACCCCTGATCAGTTGGGAGGCACAGAAAGGGCGTTGTCTGGAACAAGCTTCCCACGTGTCAAAGTGATGGTTAGTGAGGTGGTCGTTTGAGTTCAGTTCGTCAACGGTAAGAGATAGGCTGGCTGGCTTGGCAGTGAGGGGTCTAGAGAGACGTCCATTCACAACGAAGGCTGGCTGGCGAGTGTGGTGTGTGATTGATGGTCTCCCGATACGATACGAAGTCATTAGTTAAGAGGTGAAAGAAGATTATTAGGAATTGAAGAAAAAGTGGTGAAACTGAAATACAGTAGGAGTAGAAAGAATCTGGGCTCAACCAGATCGCTTCATCTTTCTTATTGGTGTTTTGTCTTTGTTCTGCTCCCTTGGGTCGTCAGACCTTTGTATTAATATTGGTTTATTTATATAATGCTGCTTATTATTATTATTTTTTGTTATTGTTGGAGTTAGTGGCCCACTGGTCCTTGTGTAACTGGGAGGGTAGTCACTTTTTTTTTTTTTTTTTTTGGTGTTAGTTAAGTGTTAGTTGTGTTAGTCTAAAGGTACACTGTATGGAGAGGCCTGCCAGGTTCTTAGTGGAGCTGGTTGGTCACTCTCATCTTTATTCCTCTAGTAATGTTTTATGTGTAAATGTGTATATTGGGGCAGGAGGTGGTTCAATTACTTCTTCCTGGCTGATGTAGCTGGGAGGGTAATCACATTATTATTAGTATTATTAATTATATATATATATATATTTTTTTTTTTTTTTTTTTTTTTTTTTTGAGTTAGTAGGCCGCCTAGGTCCTTGTGTAGCTGGGAGGGTAGTCTATTTTTTTTTTTTTTTTGCTAAGATGTTAGTTCAATGTTAAATGTTAAATGTTAGTTAGTTATGTTAGTCTAAAGGTACACTGTATGGAGAGGCCTGCCAGGTTCTTAGTGGAGCTGGTAGGTCACTCTCATCTTTTATTCTCTCTATTAATGTTTTATGTGTATATTGGGGCAGGAGATGGTTCAATTACTTTCTTCCTGGCTGATTTAAACCAACTGTGTTCTTGGAATTCTTCGTTGTCTATATTATTTATCCAGTTTTGATATGTTTCTGTGTTAAGTTCAGTCACTTTGTTCCAAATATTTGCAGCTTTGTTGTGTATTTCTACATTGATTGCTAAGAGGTTTGCTCTCTTGTGTACCTGTTCATTATTGATGTGGTCTGTATATTTTATGTTATATATAAATCTGAGGGCTATATTTTGTACTGTTTGTAACCTTTTAATGCTCGTTTTACTAAGGGTGTTCAATGGGATGGGTGAGTAGTCCATAATTGATTTGACAAGGGCAATATAAATCTTTCTTTTGTTATTAATGCTAAGGTTCTTAAAACGTTTTATTTTTGATAACCTTATTCTTGCCTGTCGTTCTTTATCTTTTAAGTATGTTATATATCCTCTTTTTGTTAGTTTTAGTCCAAGCATCCTACCTTCAGTGTCGTATGGGTAGAGTTCCTGGTCGACTATTACTGGACTTGTTTTGATCTTGGCTATTGGTTTTATCTTGAATTTGTTCTTATTTGTCCTGATTTTCCATTTTTCTCAAAATCATTTATGTTTTTATCGCTCTTACCGTGTAGAGAGTGCCATAAATTGAGTTGATTTTCCTGGGTATGATACTATTTGAGTAATATCATCAGCAAACATTACATATTCACTAAAGGGGTAGGTTGAGGTGTGTCTGAAGTATAAATTGTATATAGTGTTGGAGAAAGGCATCCTCCTTGATGTACTCCACTCTCAAGATTAAAC
Organism: Homarus americanus; assembly: GCF_018991925.1. NCBI lineage: Eukaryota > Metazoa > Arthropoda > Malacostraca > Decapoda > Nephropidae > Homarus > Homarus americanus. The sequence goes on from NW_024724556.1 coordinate 70,024, forward strand.
ATAGTTCCCATAAAGTTTCCAATTTGAATTTGTGCTCTCCTATCATCTGGATAGTTACACAATATTCTTAGCAAGTATTCGTTAAGTCCCAATTTTAATATTTTATATTTTAAGCCTAAATGCCAAACTTTATCAAAAGCCTTAGAAACATCCCTTAAAATTATATTGATCTGGTTCCCCTTGCTTTTTTTCTATTGCAATTATTTCCGTTATTGTAGCTATTGCAGTTAGGGTATTTCTATTGGGCATAAATCCATGTTGTCTGTTGTTAGTTTTCCCATGTTGTGTTAAAAAGGTTATAAGTCTTGAATTTGATATTTTTTCCAATAGTTCCCGGTAATTTCTAATAATAAAGATATTGGCCTGCCAGTTTATGTTTTCATATTGTCATACCCTCTTTGGAATAAATATCATTTTAGCATATTTTTAGTTTGTCTGGAAAGTAACCAGTTAGTAAGCATGCATTATAAATGTTTAATAGTGTATTTAAAATGTTTTTTCAGGTAGATTATAGATCATATTTCCATTATATATGCCTGTGACCCAGAGCTTTCCTTAATTTCCTCAGACAGTGCATCATTTCTCCATAGTTTATTATTTGATTATTAGGTAATAAGTTATAGTCTATATATTGCTTTAGGTGATTCTATGTATGTAATATTTAATTCGTTCTTCTACCTTTCTTCGTGTTCACTATCAAATCTTCATTTTCCTCATCTGATATTTTAAAAACTTTTTACCCATTCCTTTTTGAATGCTGACTCTTGTTCATTTTCCTCGTGCAATTTTGTTCCATTTTGGTCTTTAATGTATGGTGTTTTTTGCTTGTTGTGCCCCATCATCTTGTTTATGGAAGTCCAAAATGTTTTTGTGTCTTTAGTCATGTCAGCCGCCATTATAATATCATTCCATTTTTTATTGTTTGCTTCCTTACATGCGTCTCTTAATTTTATCTGTAGTGCTATCTGTGTCGTATATAGCCATCTGTTACTGCCGTGTCTTTCCATATACCTGTTTATTTCATTGTAATAGGTCTGGATTAATTTAACTTCTTCTGGTAGTCTGTTGTTGGGTAATGTTCTAAAGTGTGAAGTAGGAGTGTGTTTGGTTATAGATGTTTTTATTGCTGAGTGCAGTCTGTCCATTTCTGAGTCTATATCTTCTGTTGTTTTTCCTTGTAGGTTAATCGAGTGGTGATTACTTAAGTCAATAACGACTGTCAGTCTGTTTTACTCATTTCAGTCTCTTTTTTATTGGTATCTTTATATGCATTTGTTGACAGTGTTAGTATAATTGGCAGATGGTCACTGCCTGTAAGAGGTCCTTGTTTTATATGGTAATTGAAAAAGGCTTTGTTGTTGGTAAAATTTTTGTCTGGTGTCGATTGTGTATTGTGATTTCTCCAGGTTGGAAAGTTAGGACCCAGATGATTGATTTTCCCTAAATTTATTAATTGATTAAGGGCGTTTCCCACGACGTTATTATTTGTGTTGTCAAAAATCCTATGTCTGGCGTTAAAGTCTCCTAAGATGTACATCGGATGACTATTGTTAGCCAATTTTAATAGGTCTTCTATAGGTAAGTAGGGTCGTCTCGGTGGGAGATAAGTAGTAGCAATAATTACGTCTCCTTGAGTTGTATTTATTTTTATTGCTAGAAATTCATCCTGGAAGTCATCAATTAGTTTAAATTTTAAGTTTCTCTTAACCGCTATCGCTACTCCGTCATTTTTCTCGCCCGATTTATTTCTTTGTTTTACATAATAGTTAAAGAGTTTTATGTTGTTGTTTTCTGTCTCACCGTGACTGTTTATTAGTATAATGTCAGGGTCAATTTCGCGATATATATTACTTAGGTTAATTCTCTCGGTCTTCCAGTTTCTTACGTTGTGTTGTATTATTCTTAAAGTTCTTACTGTTTGTCTATTGTCCATTATTTCTTATACTTGGATTGTGGCAGTTGGAGTGGAGACCTATCGTCCTGTCTCCCGCTTCTGACTCTTCTAAACTCTGACGGGTCTACTATTTTAAAGTCATTGGTCGTAATCTTTAGTTTGTCCGTAGTGATTAGTGTTCAGACGTAATCTTCACATAGGGATTTTTCTTGATATGTCCACTTGTATATCCCTCCTTCACAGTTTTTTGCTATTGTCCCTCCTGTTGGTCTCGATGTTGGGATTCCATGTTTTGTTGTAGTGATAACTTTTAATCCAATATCTTCAGCAGATTCAGGTTGTATATTGTGATCAGTTTCCATCTTATCTTCTCTCCTCCTACTCCTTTGTCTTATAGTCTGTCCTTTTGTTATTTCTATCTTCTCTTTGTCACTTCTAGTCATTTGTCTGGGATCTCTATCAGTCGCTTGTGTTCCTTGTGTATCAGCTGTTGCTCCTTGCTCAAACCTTTGTTTCGTCTTGATGTAGTCTTTCTCTCAGTTCGCTTGCATATGTTGTCTGAAATAGTTTTTCGGATTGTGGATTCTCTGGAAATATCATCTCTGGTAGGTTATTCAATTTAAACATTTTCCTTAATTCCTCATTGTATGATCCGGGTGCAATGATATTGTGCAAATGTGCATGGATCATACTAATCATTACCTTATCATGTATTGGCTCACTTAGGTTTAATATGGTGGATTCTGGTCTATGAGCCTCTTGGACCGCTCTCTTTGCTATTTCGACGTATGTCGTATCCTTCTTGTCTTGTTCCTTTTTCCTTGTTTCTTGTTCCTTGTACTTTATCATGTGTTTTTTTATTGGGCATGCCATTGCTAACGTCCTATGTCCTATGTATACATTCCCGTTTCTCTTACAGTTGAGACAGCCAACATGTGTATTCTTACATTCAGTGTAGGTATGGTCGTCGCCTGCACAATCTGAGCAGTACTTTTTTTCTTTTTCCGGACAGTCTCTCGTTGTGTGTTCTTCATATTTGTAGCAGGAGAAGCAAGTTTGCAGACTGATGAATGTCTCCTTCTTTATTTGATGTGGTGTGACTGACATGTTGAATATTAGAAAGCCCTGTTGTAAAACTTTCTCAGCCATTGACACTTCTTCAAAAGTAATCTTAAAAACATGAGTATAGTCCTTTATCTTAATGACTTCTTCAATCTTCATCCACCTGTTTTGGCGTTCCAGTTCATCTTTCAGGTCTTCCGATGTCTTCCTCCCGATCTCTTGGTCGACTTGACGAACAAAAACTGATCTTTTTGCTTTTTGTTCTGGTGGCATGACAACAATAAGGCCTTCATTGTAAAATATATCTCTTGCTTCTTTTGAAAGGATTTTATCTGAATCAAAGTCATCTTTACAGATTACTTTAAAACCTTCATTGGTGCTGAATATTCTAGTTAGTGGGACTTGCAGTTTGTTGTAAGTGATTTCTGCCACTTTTCCCCTTCCAATAGAGTGTCCCTTATCTCTATGTTTTATTCTAATGCTTGTTGTCATCTTCTTGATTACATCTAATCCTACCTATAACACAGGGCTCCTGCCTGGGAGCAGTGACCCCGCCCCCCCTCTTGGACGGGCGTCGGGCTCGTAGGGTTCTGCACCCAGGTTACCTGTGACTATAGTTATGTCTAAGAAAGTTGCCACCTACCGGTGACCCCCGGACAAGGGGTGCCCTGCACTATCACAGGTTCCCTTGCCGGATCGACCGTATCGCTAAGTCCCGCCTCCCGTTCAAAGAACGGAGTGCATGAGGGGGATGAAAAAAGGAAAGAAGAGGACTTAGAGAGTAGAAACAGCCTACCTACCACGCCACGTTCGGTCAGCCAATCAGAGCACCGCAGTAAACGTGCATATATCACGCCACCGTGGGGCACCACTGATTGGCCAATCCAGGACGTAGACGCACGGGTACTACCCGAGAGAGATCACCACGAGGTCAGGTCTTAAATAGCGAGGGGGGCGGGGGTAGGCGTGGCTTAGTAGTTGACCCCCGCTCCGTGGGCGGCGCTGGTTGACCTAGACCACGAGGCATACACTGGGGAATTCGCGGGATCTGCTACTCAGCGACAAACAGCGTTTGTAGGGGAGAAATCCACTACAGTATCCCGGCGGTCGTAATACAATGGAGTGAAAATTTTGTGATTTTTTAAGATGGGCCATGGTGTATGGTGTACACCATGCCGTGGTACCCGACTGTCGTTTGTTGTTACTACGTCATCGTAGTGTAGTCAGGTGTACCAACTGGCGGAAGACTTGGAGGTTGGCACCCGTGACCATCAAAACATTGGCGCTTTAAACTTTTCCCGGGAGGTGGCACTGGCATGGCTAACTTGAATATCAAGGGAAGGAGCACCTTATTTGTCTATTTTTTTGGATTGTAAGCCAATTTTGGGTATGAAATACGATTACATAGAGTGAATATGGGTAAATAAGGCTGATAACATAAAGAATTCAGTTTGTCACTAGAGAATTTTGGGGTCCGACTAATTACCCAAATGTACCCAAATGTAGCCGCAATGAAGTCAAATAATGGTCCTACATGAATAAATCGGACTGCCAATCACTTCTCGACAAGTATTTGGTGTCACGAAGTCACAAAAAATTGGTAAACTTAATTTAATCTGAGTTAATAGATCACGTGCATGTACTGAGGGAGCAATTACCCAAATGTACCCAAATGTAGCCGCAATGAAGTCACATGATGGTCCTACAAGAATAAATCGGACTGCCAATCACTTCTCGACTGGTATTTGGTGTCACGAAGTCATAAAAAATTGGTAAACTTAATTTAATCTGAATTAATAGATTGAGTGCATGTACCTAACCTAACCTAACCTAACACAACTCAGATTAAATTAAGTTTACCAATTCTTTGTGACTTTATGACACCAAATAATAATCGAGAAGTGATTCACAGCCCGATTTATTCTTGTAGGACCATCATGTGACTTCATTGCGACTACATTTGGGTAATTACTCGCTCCCTCGGTACATGTACGCGATCTATTAACGCAGATTAAAGTAAGTTTACCAATTTTTTGTGACTTTGTGACACCAAATACTAGTCGAGAAGTGATTGGCAGTCCGATTTATTCATGTAGGACCATTATTTGACTTCAATGCGGCTACATTTGGCTACATTTGGGTAATTAGTCGGACCAGAATTATGGCCTGGTCTGTGGATGAAGTCCAAAGTATTATGCATTATGCATACCAAAGTATTATGCATTATATATTATGACAGTTATGAACACACTGTACAGATGAATTGTGATAAATCTTGAAAAATATCAACATACTGTAGTGGACGTCTCCCCTACAAACTGCTTATCCATTCCAATGTGCCGCCTTCCCTAGCAACCAACCAGATGTTACCGTATCTTAGCAACGGAACCAGTCACCGGCGACTTTCTGGGTTTTCCCAACATGATTCATAGAGGACTGGCGGCTGCTGCTGGGTATATAAGCTCTGTCTCTCCATTGAGATTCATTCTGACCATTCTTCTTGAACAAGCAACACCTCCTCCTCCGCCGCTGCCTGGCTGCCTTCGCTTCTCCTCGTCTGCCTGGCGGCCCTCGCTCCCGCCAGCGAGCATGGCGACCCACCAGCTGTCCTTCTCTGAGCTTCCTCACCAACCAACCCTCATTCTGCACCTCCAGCACCAGACTGTCTATCATATAACTTATATTATACAAGAAAACCACATTAGAGTTTCCTTCCATCCTGAGTGCTAGACAACATTAATATCTCGATACCCCTACAATGGTGACTCCCGGAGATTAGCACTCACACAGGATGGAGGAGACACTGATCACGCTCCCAGTCTTCAAGCAGACACCGGCTCCTCTTCCTGCCCCACGCACCACATTCTGACGACCCCAGCACACCCGTCCTGCCTCAGACGCCGACCCCGGCCCAGCAGTACCTGCCGTGAGGGAAGCACACAACATCCATCGCCTCCACACCCCCTCTTTTCTCCCTCAGGTACTCCCTGCTAATGTCCTGCACCCTGCTGCTGTCGTGGACCCAGCTGCTGTCACGAGCCCTAATCCGCTTCTGCTGACGCAGCCCCTGCTCCTGACCCAGGCCCACACGCACCCCAGCAGGCGCATCTGACGACCCTGTACCTGTCGTGAGGGAAGCACAACATTCATCGCCTCCACACACCCTTTTCCTCCCTTCTCCCACAGATAGTGTGCATCTAGACAGTTGTATTTCAGCGATGGGCTCATCACGCCATCGCCGTTGTCTCACATGAGGCATGCACCGCCCGGTCTGCCTCACATGTGCTACGCAACTCTACAAACAACAAGTCTCCTACACCGCCTGGAGGGAAGGGGGAGTATTGTAGTGGACGTCTCCCCTACAAACTGCGTATCGCATTCCAGTGTGCCACCTTCCCTAGCAACCAACCAGATGTTACCGTATCTTAGCAACGAAACTATTCACCGGCGACTTCTCGGGTTTTCCCAACATGACTCATAGCGGCTGCTGCTGGGTATATAAGCTCTGTTTCTCCATTGAGATTGATTCTGACCATTCTTCTTGAACTAGCAACACCTCCTCCTCCGCCGCTGCTTTAGCTCCTCCTCGCCTGCCTGGCGGTCCTCGCTCCCGCCGGCGAGCATGGCGACCCACCAGCTGTCCTCTGAGCTTCCTCACCAACCAACTCTCATTCTGCCCATCTTCCTGAACAAGCAACACCTCCCCCAACAAGCTCCACGCTGTTAACATTTATTTCAACCAGGAGGCCAGCAACAGGCAACATCTTCTCTAACGAAGCTCCTGCACATCTACCTCCTTCAACAAGCTACTCACCGAACGTCTCTATTGACCAGCTCCTCACCACACGGCACCTCCAGCACCAGACTGTCTATCATATAACTTATATTATACAAGAAAACCACATTAGAGTTTCCTTCCATCCTGAGTGCTAGACAACATTAATATCTCGATACCCCTACAATGGTGACTCCCGGAGATTAGCACTCACACAGGATGGAGGAGACACTGATCACGCTCCCAGTCTTCAAGCAGACACCGGCTCCTCTTCCTGCCCCAAGCACCACATCCTACGACCCCAGCACACCCGTCCTGCCTCAGACGCTGACCCAGGCCCACACACCCCAGCAGGCGCATCTGACGACTCAGTACCTGCCGTGAGGGAAGCACACAACATCCATCGCCTCCACACCCCCTCTTTTCTCCCTCAGGTACTCCCTGCTAATGTCCTGCACCCTGCTGCTGTCGTGGACCCAGCTGCTGTCACGAGCCCTAATCCGCTTCTGCTGACACAGCCCCTGCTCCTGACCCAGGCCCACACACACTCCAGCAGGCGCATCTGACGACCCTGTACCTGTCGTGAGGGAAGCACAACATTCATCGCCTCCACACACCCTTTTTCTCCCTTCTCCCACAGATAGTGTGTATCTAGACAGTTGTATTTCAGCGACCGGCTCATCACGCCATCGCCGTTGTCTCACATGAGGCATGCACCGCCCGGTCTGCCTCACATGTGCTAAGCA
>NW_024724556.1:82500-103432 GCF_018991925.1 Homarus americanus
TAGAAGACCAGATACAGAAGCGTGTACCCTTAAGCCTTCTAACCATACAGGCTAAGCAAGAAGCCTGTTCCAAAGCCTGAAGGAGCAGGCAGGAGATGAATGTGATCAAACCTTTACAGGAAGTCATGGGTGGTTTGATAGATTTAAAAAACGCTCCAGTCTACACAATGTTAAGGTGAGTGGAGAGGCAGCTAGTGCTGATGTTGGTGCTGCCGAAGCCTTTAAGGAGGAGTTAGATGAAGTGATTGTGGAAGGGAATTATTTGCCTGAGCAAATATTCAATGTGGATGAGACTGGATTATTGTGGAAGCGCATGCCTGAGCGGACATACTGCACATCCATAAAGAGGCGAAAACAATGCCAGGATTCAAGGCATTCAAGGACCAAATTACACTTCTGTTAGGGGGGGGGGGAATGTAGCTGGTTTCAAGATAAAGCCCTTCATGATCTATCATTCAGAGGACCCCAGAGCTTTTAAACATGTCAGCAAGCACACACTGCCAGTGTTTTATCGAAGTAACAAGAAAGCCTGGATGACCCTAGTATTGTTTGAGGATTGGTTCATGACTTGTTTCATTCCTCGAGCCAAGGAGTATTGTCTGCAACATGGGATTGCATTCAAGATTTTGTTAATTTTGCATAATGCTCCGGGACATCCACCACACCTGGACAATGCACCTTGATGTTAAGGTAGTGTACATTCCACCTAACACTACCTCTGTTATCCAACCCATGGATCAAGGTGCTATTGCTGCCTTTAAAGCGTATTATTTACGACCTTCGCTCAGGCTGTTGCTGCTACTGAAGGTGAGAAAACGCTCAGAGAGTTTTGGAAGGAGTACAACGTTTTGTCATGTATAAAGAACATTAGTGCAGCATGGGATCAGGTTACAAAACATTGCATGAATGGAATATGGAAGAAAATCCTGAAAAGATATGTGAACAGTTTCAAAGGATTTAATGAAAATGAAGTTATTTCGGATATTAGTAACAAGATAGTGGAGTTAGGTAAACAGCTTCAGTTAGAAATTGGTAATGAAGATGTTGAACAGTTGGTTGAAAGTGTAGCAGAAGAGCTCAGTAACGAGAATCTTATTGAACTAGATGCACAGAAAATTGCTGATGAAGAAGAGAGACAAAATGTAGAAGAAGAACCTGCACCCCCCAAAAAGTTTTCAGTGAAACAAATAGCAGAGGCATTTGCTACAATTAATAAAGGAATGCAAATGTTTGATGGCGTGGATCAAAATTATGAGCGTTATGCCAAAGTTGACAGAATGATCCAAGATGCATTTGCTTGCTACAGAGAAATTTATAATGAAAAGAAAAAACAAACTGTGCAGTCTAAATTGGACATCTATTTTAAGAAGTCCCCCAGTGCTGTCTCCTCACGCCCCACCAGTGCTGCCTCTTCACTCTCTCAAGATGATCCAATACCTTCAACCAGCAAGTTACCCCTGTACATAAACCTGTCTGAAGAAAGCAACATTGATGACCCACCTAGCCCTGTCTCCTCCTCTGCTTCTTCCAGTTAATGTAGTCTCCATGTATAATTAGAAAATTATGGGGGCCCCGTGTGCATTCAGCTGACTACATTAAAGGTAAGTGCTCAGTCACACTGTATCCATTCCTTAATATTTATTACTTTTACTGTACTGTATCCATTCCTCATTATTTATTACTTTTACTGTAGTACTGTATTTCATTGTAGATGATTTTTTTTTTAAATTGTTGAAATTTTTATTTATTTATTTATTTTTTTTATTTTTTTTTATATCTATGTCGGACTTACGACCAATCGGACTTACGACCTGAATTTGGGTCCCTAACCCCGTCATAAGTCGGGGAGCACCTCTATGTATATGCTGTACAGTGTGTGTATATATATATATATATATATATATATATATATATATATATATATATATATATATATATATATATATATATATATATATATATATATATATATATATATATATATATATATATATATATATATATATATATATAATTTTTATTATTGGATCTACATGAATTATGATATATATATATATATATATATATATATATATATATATATATATATATATATATATATATATATATACACATACATTCAACCCTCGCTTACGCGGTCCCACTTTACGCGTTTCCACCTTTACGCTGTACCCTGCCGAAACCAGAATGCTCACTTTCCGCGGTGCGTGTACCCCTTTACGCGGAGAGCGGCTGGCGAGCCGCGCCATTTTTGTATCCAAATCTACCGCCATCTCTCCCGCCATCCGCCATGTTGTGTAAGCGGCGCGAGTAGGTTGCTCAGTGTGTGTCTTTGTTGCGTTATCAGTGACGTCATATGACGTATCTGACTGTAATTGGGCCATGCATCCTTACCTCCCTCCGCTGCTAGCTGTGATTGGTTTAAAGTAATATGACGTGTACTGCGCACATCATTGTCATTCCTAAAAATCCCATTTAATTCATATTACGCTATATAACATTCAAATCCACCGCTTGTAGAACCTCAGAAAACGGGAAACATTGATAAAGGACAACTCACCTACTCAATGTTCCTAGACCATATGTTGTATTGTACCCAGGTACAGTTATATCATATTAAGTGTATGTATTCATAGCATTAAGGAGAACTCAGGGTATGCATAAGATGAATGTTAAAGTCCAGTTGAGCCGGACTAGTGTACTGTAAGACTCAGTGTGGATCAGGGTTTGAAGGTCATACTATTTACGTCTGTGAGCGTGTAGCGAACATAACTTCCACAGATATCATATGAAAATACATGAGAACAATGATCTGGAAAAAGGATAAATGTATCAGAACTATGTGAGGTGTTGGAAGTGATCCAGAAACTATACTTGAAAGGAAATATCTTGTATGCGTCGGTATGAACTTAATACACCTCGTATCCTCACGTAACATATACCCACGACAGGTACAGTGATCAGAGAATCTTATGTCTGTGTTCAAATAGTGCAATGTGTGAGAGGAGGATCCCTCATTACAGTTTTAAGTGAAGTTGATACACCCCCGCCATGAACATTCAGCCTTTGTTTCAGAACGTCATGTGCCGCCTTCGGTGGCGTAGCTGGAGTGTGCCACTTGGGAGCCATGCCGGACTACCGCCCCCGTGCCCACAAAATACATATTTGATGTTTCACTCTCTTTATATATAACATATATATATATATAACCGGTCAAGATTTTGTGAACTTTAATTTCTCACTTGACTTGGGGTTTATTAAAATTTAATAGATGGTAAAGGCAGTGGAAGCGCCCCTTTGAGAAAAATCCCGAACCAGCACAAGAACACTTAAATCTACTACACAAAATGAACTGTCCGTGACCCGTGGAAGGATAGCGTCTGTGACTGGGATGAATGAGACACACTGTAAAATTTAGACACTTATATTCCCTCCAACACTACAAACACAATCAAATAATGGTACACCAATATGCGCACCTCTTAACTTAAACTTAAAACACTACTCTGGGGAATAAAAGTTATAAATGACATAGGAATTATTAGAAACACAGGCAACAATAAATTTGAAGTATTAAGAAATGTTGCTTGCACACATGAAACAGGCCTCTTAAGGGCTTTCACAAAATAATATCAGTCACTTAGGAAATGGTATTAAAAAATAAGAAATTAACTACTCTACAATGAATAGGCCTTAAGGGCTTTCAACAAAATTATAGCACCCCAACAGATGTACACTTCCTAACCTAACCTAACCACTACTCTGGGGAACAAGGTTATACCTGAGATCAGAATTATGAAGAACAATTAGAGGCATTACAAGAATCAAATCACAGTATCACTCTGGTTCCACTTAATGGCACAAACATTAAAAAAAACACTACTATCAGAATTATTTAAGAAATATTAAACTACACACGTCAAGATAATATCAGTCTGAGGAATGGTGTTAACTACACCCGTAATAAGGAAGATAAAATGTTCCTCTAGGTATCTCCTAGAATCCTAGACTCACGGTCTCAGTGTGACCATTAATATACTCAGATAGCCCCAGTGTACTCCCAGTGCGTCCATGGGCAGGAAGAGAGTGAGCCAATCAGACCCTGTGCAGTTGAGAGGAGCTTTAGCTTCCCGTTAGCAAGAGGGTTTCACTAAGCGGCTCTGGACATGTGGTGTTGTGAGCCGACGTCCGCTGGGCACCCAGACGGCTAGATTCCCTCAAGAGATCCTTTGGTACCCCGCTAAACAGTGACAGGCCTATTCTGATCGGTCCAATGGCGACAGTCGCCACCCTCAATCATCAACGGCAGTCTCAAACGGCAGTCAATCTCTCGCAGTCAAACTCCGGTCAACTCCAGTCAAGTGGGTTCTGACGGAAACCCTGAAATGAACTCACTGTTAGCTCTAGTTAACTTTACCACTGCCCTATCTAACCCTGTCTGAGATCGAATGAGACTTACTTGTTATACTGCAATAGCGCAGCACAGGTGACTAGGCCACGTGACTATTTCTGATGGACGCGCGGAACGTCTTGTCTGTGTGACTGCTCTCCGGGACTGGGCTAGCCAGCGTCGTGTCTCCCCAAGGCGCTAGCTTGGGCCTACGTGATATATTTACCGCCTAACTAATAACTCCTTGGGACACCCGTAACATTATTCAGACTGCTAAACGATCTATAATAATTTCAAATTCAATAATAGTCCCTTAACTTCATGAATCGCATCATTATTAATTCGGTAACTTACATTTAATATCATATAGGCCTAGTTCCGCAGTCTCTCGCTACGAGCAGGCAGCGCTCCCTCCCCTCAGATGACCTTGAACGCTCAGTATCACTCATGGCGGGGCATTTGAAATTACTCTGAAATTTCTGGATATCACAATCGACCCCCTAAAAAAAAGACAGCACTGTCCTCATGTGCTGAGAAAACATGCATACGACCCCCCTAAAATTTTGTTCTAAGGACTGCACCTCACCCCTTTTGCTAAATGCAGCATTCCCGTCTTCTCTTCTCTCCTTTTCTCTCCCGCTAACACTCGACCCCCCTAAAAAAGACAGCACTGCCCTCATGTGCTGAGAGAACAACTTAAAACCCACCTTCAACTCTGTACTATTCCACTCGCAGCTAGCAACTCCATTTCTTCCTAGCCCAACTCAATACCAACCAGAACATCACGCTCCCCTTTTGCCTGGCCCTTAACTAGAGAACCAATGTCAAAAAAAAATACACAGTCCAAAACAAACATGCTCTCCTTTTGCCTGGCCCTTGAGCTAAGAGGAACCAGTGTCAAAAAAAAATACTCAGTCCATCTCCAACATGCTCTCCTTTGCCTGGCCCTTGAGCTAAGAGGAACCAGTGTCAAAACAATACTCAGTCCAAAACAAACATGCTCTCCTTTTGCCTGGCCCTTGAGCTAAGAGGAACCAGTGTCAAAAAAATACTCAGTCCACGTCTCCGAACCTCATGCCGGCAGACCAACCCTCTGAAAATGTACCAGTCCATCTTAGTGAGGCCCTGGACATTACAACCGTACTCTCAATCCCGCTCATGACAGCAACTCAATCCCGCTCATGACAGCAACTCAATCCCGCTCATGACAGCAACTCAATCCCGCTCATGACAGCAACCACTACTCAACGCACATCTCTGACCTAACCATCTCTCCAATCCCCTCTGCCCTACTCACAACTCCTCCAACTCACCCCCTACAACCTGCCTTTTCTCATTACCATGCACCCTAAACTGTAATCGGTCGGCTTCGTCTTGTCTCTCAGCTGGAGGGCTCGATCAACCTCTCTGAACTACTTACGTACCCCTATATTTCCCACTTGGACCTCCCACTTCCTTGACTGCTGGACGTGTGCCTGACATTCACCCCTTGTTTCCTCCCTGAACCGTTGAATGTGTGCCTGAGACTCCCACTTGAACCTGTTTACCTGTGCTTGATAATCCCTCTTTAGGTCTCCGAACTCCTCTCTCAGCTGTACCAAGGTCCCGCGGCCGTCTCTCTTCCTCCTCATACACATCTCTATTGTCAAGCCTAACCAACTCAGTCCGGGCACAAGGATGAGCATCAGTGCGAGTTCAATCCCTACCATTGCTAACCAACACATGATGGCGTTCATTATCCCAACCACAGTACTATCAGTCACGACATTAAAAACTACGCTCTGGTACCATTTGTAACCGGTCGGAATTTGCTGGACTTTAATTTCTCACTTGACTTGGGGTTTATTAAAATTTAATAGATGGTAAGGCAGTGGAAGCGCCCCTTTGAGAAAAATCCCGAACCAGCACAAGAACACTTAAATCTACTACACAAAATGAACTGTCCGTGACCCGTGGAAGGATAGCGTCTGTGACTGGGATGAATGAGACACACTGTAAAATTTAGACACTTATATTCCCTCCAACACTACAAACACAATCAAATAATGGTACACCAATATGCGCACCTCTTAACTTAAACTTTAAACACTACTCTGGGGAATAAAAGTTATACATGACATAGAAATTATTAGAAACACAGGCAACAATAAATTTGATGTATTAAGAAATGTTGTTTGCACACATGAACAGGCCTTAAGGGCTTTCACAAAATAATATCAGTCACTTAGGAAATGGTACTAAAAAATAAGAAATTAAATACTCCACAATGAATAGGCCTTAAGGGTCTTCAACAAAATAATATCAGTCACTGAGGAATGGTAATAAAAGATAAGAAATTCAATACTCTACAATGAATAGGCCCTAAGGGCTTTCAGCAAAATAATATCACTCAACAAAATTATAGCACCCCAACAGGTGTACACTTCCTAACCTAACCTAACCACTGCTCTGGGGAACAAGGTTATACCTGAGATCAGAATTATGAAGAATTAGAGGCATTAAAAGAATCAAATCACAGTATCACTCTGGTTCCACTTAATGGCACAAACATTCAAAAAACACTACTATCAAAATTATTTAAGAAATATTAAACTACACACGTCAAGATAATATCAGTCTGAGGAATGGTGTTAACTACACCCGTGATAAGGAAGATAAAATGTTCCTCTAGGTATCTCCTAGAATCCTAGACTCACGGTCTCAGTGTGTGACCATTAATATACTCAGATAGCCCCAGTGTACTCCCAGTGCGTCCATGGGCAGGAAGAGAGTGAGCCAATCAGACCCTGTGCAGTTGAGAGGAGCTTTAGCTTCCCGTTAGCAAGAGGGTTTCACTAAGCGGCTCTGGACATGTGGTGTTGTGAGCCGACGTCCGCTGGGCACCCAGACGGCTAGAGTCCCTCAAGAGATCCTTTGGTACCCCGCTAAACAGTGACAGGCCTACTCTGATCGGTCCAATGGCGACAGTCGCCACCCTCAATCATCAACGGCAGTCTCAAACGGCAGTCAATCTCTCGCAGTCAAACTCCGGTCAACTCCAGTCAAGTGGGTTCTGACGGAAACCCTGAAATGAACTCACTGTTAGCTCTAGTTAACTTTACCACTGCCCTATCTAACCCTGTCTGAGATCGAATGAGACTTACTTGTTATACTGCAATAGCGCAGCACAGGTGACTAGGCCACGTGACTATTTCTGATGGACGCGCGGAACGTCTTGTCTGTGTGAGTGCTCTCCGGGACTGGGAGAGAACCCGCCTCGTGTCTCCCCAAGGCGCTAGCTTGGGCCTACGTGATATATTTTCCGCCTAACTAATAACTCCTTGGGACACCCGTAACATTATTCAGACTGCTAAACGATCTATAATAATTTCAAATTCAATAATAGTCCCTTAACTTCATGAATCGCATCATTATTAATTCGGTAAATTACATTTAATATCATATAGGCCTAGTTCCGCAGTCTCTCGCTACGAGCAGGCAGCGCTCCCTCCCCTCAGATGACCTTGAACGCTCAGTATCACTCATGGCGGGGCATTTGAAATTACTCTGAAATTTCTGGATATTACATATATATATATATATATATATATATATATATATATATATATATTAAATAGTTTGTGTACCATTATAATATTACTGTTCTTTCACATACTCAAATATAGTATGCTTTAAATACACCCCAAACATACTTAAACTTTATAAGTAACAGTTAAACAAAAAGCAAAAACGACATATAGGATAGGGGAAAAAGTAAAAAAGTGTAAAAAATTAGGACCATCTTTATTTCTGAAATGAAAACTACAACTTTCTACAAAGTAACTTTTCTTGTTTTTTTGTTGGCAAATTCTTCAATGACATTGTCAAAAACTATTTCATCTGTCAATTGTCGCTCTATAGACAGTATGGCAAGATTTCTCAACCGCAAGGTGCTCATAGTAGATCTTAAGTAGCTCTTACTTTTACTTTTTTTTACTTTTACTTTTGTATCTCTTTGCCACTGATCGGCATTTAGCCGCTTGGGCGTCGTTGCATACTGTTTTCTTCACCAAAAGATCGAAACCAGCTAACCGCGGGCGATCAGTCTCTCTGTATGACTGGCAAATACTGGGCGCGCAGCTCCTGAATGTACCTGAACCCGCTCCAGTGTTGGTCAAGTCTTGTCTTGAAAGAGCTCACACTCGGTGCCGTCACAACACTCTCTGGTAGATTGTTCCAAGAGTTTACAACCCTCACTCCGAAAAAGTTTGCCCTCTCGGTTTTCTGGACTTGCAGTTTCTTCAATCTTGAGCTGTGACCCCTTGTGGGGCGAGCGTCCGCCAGCTCCAAGTGAGGATTCTCAACTGAGTAGTGCCCCAGAGATGCTTATACACCTCAACTAGGTCTCCCCTTGCCCGTCTGTAGTATAAGCTAGGCAAGTTCAGGCGCTCCAATCTCGCAGGGTAGCTGAGATGCCGAAGTGCAGGCACCAGCTTGGTGGCCCTCCTTTGAACATTTTCAACCAACTGACAGTCCCTAGCATATCTCGGGGACCAGATGGGGTGACAGTACTCCAGATGGGAAGCACTTCACTCCTGAAGATCGTCACGAGGGACGGACCGTCTAGATATCTGAACGACCTTCTTATAAGACCCAATAATTTATTTGCCTGATTTACCTTCTTCTCACAATGGCCCGAGAACTTCAGCTCATTGTCAACATACACACCTAGGTCCTTCTCACACAGTCTCAACTAGTACATTTTCTTCATCCCGTTGGGACATATGGTACGCCTCCTTACCGTTGGTACGCCCCAGGTGCATCCTCTTACACTTCGTGACATTGAATCTCAGCAACCATTCCTTCGACCATTCCTGGAGCCCACAGAGGTCCTTCTGCAGCTCTTCACAGTCCGCTTGGTTCTTAATTTCCCGAAATAACTTGCCATCATCGGCAAACATTTGTATGGAGGAGTGTACAACGTCAGGCATATCATTTATGAAACAAACAAACAACAGCGGGCCCAATACACTACCCTGCGGTACCCCACTTGTTACAGGTACAGATGACGATTTCGTGCCATTAATCACCACACATTGCTTGCGGTCATATAGAAAGTCTTCTATCCACGCTAGGACATTTCCCCGAATTCCGTACCCTTCCAGTTTGATTTTCAGCCTTTCGTGGGGTACACTGTCGAAAGCCTTGGCAAAATCTAGGTAAATATTGTCGATATTACCACACCGTTCTAGAATATGGGTCCAAATATCCAATACCTTGAGCAATTGTGTCAAGCAAGAGCGCCCCGGCATAAAACCGTGTTGGCAATCTTTTACAAGGTTGTTTCGTAGTAGATGTTCCATCGCTGCATCTCTGATAATACTCTCAAGTACTTTACATATTATGCTGGTCAGGCTCACCGGTCTATAGTTGTTCGTGGAGTGCCTATCGCCCTTCTTGAAGATAGGACTCACATAAGCCACTTTCCATTCACTGGGGACCCTTTGTTCATCCAGGCATTTACAAAACAGAATCTTCAGGGGCTCTGCAAGCTCGTTGCACAGCTCCCTTAGCACTCTAGAATGCACCATGTCAGGTCCAGGACTCTTATGGACCTTTAGCCTGGACAGTTTATTTCTAATACCCTCTTCTGTGAACACAATGTGAGTCAGTGCTGTGTCGAACCGTCTGTCCTCAAACGCAGGAAGGTTAGTTGCATCCTCTCTTGTGAACACTGAGGAAAAGAAGCTGTTCAATGCCTCAGCTTTATCCTGGTCAGAATCTGCGTAACTACCATCTTCAAGCCTCAGGTCTGATACTCCTACTCGCGTTTTCAATTTCGACTTTGCATAGCGGTAAAACGCCTTTGGGTTTGACTTGACCTCGCGTGCAACCAGCCTTTGGAACTCTTTTTCAGCCCTCCTACACTCTATCTTTGCTTGGTTTCTGGCTCTTGCATACATCCTCCTGTCTTGCTCATCGTTTGACCCAACCCACGTCTTGAATTTCTGGGTTTTCTTCTTAATTTTGTCGACCGCCGCATGGTTCATGTGTAGGGATCCCCTCGTATTCCTAGAAGCACTGGGTTTGGTCTTGGGTATATATTTATCGATCAAATGGGTCATTTTACTAGTTATGATATTCAACGTAGTGTCTGCGTTCTTGTACCTTAATAAGTCAGGCCAGTTGATACCCCTCATCTCTTCCCTCATCCCATTGTAATTTCCCTTGTAATATTTGCACCTTGGCCTGGCCTTATCTTGAACTAGGTAACAGTTAAATCTGAATGACAACACTGTATGGTGACTGGTGCCAACTGGGGCAAGGTGTTCCAGTTTGGCCACCATACCCTCCTCGTTTGTTATGATGAGGTCAAGTGGCTTGGGTGTTTGCTCCCCTCTGTAATGTGTCGGGTCTCTCACATGTTGGAACAGAAAATTATCTCTCAGAGTTTCTACAAAAAGAGTAGCAGGATTATTCAAGTCATTCAGGGTTGACTCGTTTCTCCAGTCGATGTCGCCATAGTTAAAGTCCCCCATGATAAGGAGGTGGCTGGGGTTGAGCATCGCCGCATTGTTTATTAAGGTTCTTAAGTTCCTTTGATTTAGTGGGCCACAGTTCGGGGATCTGTAGATACACCCGACGATAAGTAAGTCCCCTCCCTTTAATTTAATTTTACACCACTTGGACTCTTCAAAAACATCCTCTCCCTGTACCCTCGCCTGGCTGGCTCTAAGGTCTTGCCTGGCGTAGATAACCACACCCCTCCTGCAGGATTCTTGAGTTAGGTTCGTAAATGAGTCATATCCAGCAATACTGAACTCACATTCCTCTGGGTCGATTCTCCTGTTCTTGTACAACAGTTCTACAACTCCTACAATATCTGGTTGGTGTACTCTTAGTAGTGTTTCAAACTCCTCTCTCTTATCAAGGAACGTGTCGGTATTAGTGTACATGACATTCAAGCCAGAATTTGTTCTCGGTAACGTCTCTGCTCTTAGTAATAAACCCGCTCCACCCACATTCTCAGAAGCTGCAGCATTTGCTAAGTACACTGTATTTTGCAAGGTGTGGTTAAAAATGTCATTGTTTACACGGCGCTCGTTCCCTCCTGTCCGGTAGGCTGAGCTGGTGCCGCCTCCCGGGTGGGGGGTTGAGTGGGTGGAGGGTGCACTGCTGCCCCCTGGCCCTGTGTCGGCACACTTGTTTCCACTACCCTCCCCCTGAGTATAACCCATGTGCACCTGTCCCCGTTCCTTCTCGACTCCTCCCTCTTCTGCTTCAAGTCCTGCAGGAGCTTCTTGTGCTGTTCCCTCTGCATTACCGTGCGGTCTGGGTGAATAAATACATCTCGAAATGCCTCGCTCCTTGCTAAGTTTTTTGCCTGCCGGATAACTTGCCATTTTTCCTCCTCACTCCCTAGTGTGATCCTGAGGGGGCGAGGCTTAACCCCCTGCTTTTGTCCCAGTCTCCTCCCATCCTGAGGGGTTGCTGGAATCTTCAGAACCTCTGTGCAAATATTTTGAAACAGCACCTTGTCGTGTGTTTCCTTACTCACAGTTCCCTCTGCCTGGCTCTCTGGGACTCCAAAAACTATTACATTGTTCCTGCGCTGGAGCCGTTCCTGGTGTTCCTCCTCTCCCCTAACAGTAGGTGCGTTAATTTTCATTTCTTCGACACACTTTTTCAAAGTCCCAATCTGCTGTAGAACCTGTACTGATTCTGCATTACTCTCCGCCCCCCCCACCCGTGGCCCTCCTAATACGTCCGCATAGCTCCTCTTAGCAACCACCTCCATTCTATTAGCTACTTCCTCAGTCTTAGCAAGGATCTCTTTCTCAACTTGCTCCAGTTTGTCAACCAGCAGGGCTCCTGCTTCATCTATTTTCGTCCCTAGAGAACTCGTTCCCTTATGGATTGCAATCGCTTCATTCACCTTGACTATGCAGCCAGGGCAATACCAGCAACAGCCATCAAGCTTTACGGCCGTTAGTAACTTCCTAAACGTTGCATTAGTTAGGCCTGCATCCTCCATATCCGACGTCTCCCTGCAGTAATCACATACCAAACTCATGGTTGTTGTTGTTGTGGGGGGGGGGTGCAGACTGTGTATAGATCTACACCTATTTCAAAGAAAATAAAGAGAGAAAAAAGTACTTAGCTACTCTCTGTTGCCTATGGAGTTGTCGTCTGCGACTGCGTACACTGTATCTCCCTGTGAATGGTGTATTGTAGGCACAGTTTCAGTCCTTGAGCAAGCACACAATCAACATAAAATAAAATTTAAAGTCTCTGTGGCACCTATGACACGACTTGGTTTTAGCTGGCACGGTGCCTTTCCAGCTTGCTTGCTAGTGAGCGCTCACTTTAAGTTATTTACAACTTCAGCGGTCACTGATGACACTATGAACTATCACTGTGTACACTGTATCTCCCTGTGAGTGGTGTATTATAAACACAGATTCAGTCCTTGAGCAAGCACACAAACAAAATAAAATTTAAAGTCTCTGTGGCACCTATGACACGAATAGGCTGGCAGTTGTCCTTACCAGCTCGATTGCCAATATGTATTCACTTTAAGTTATTATAGTCTCTTCTGCATTCACTGATGACAACTATGAACTGATTTAACTGAAGGCACAGTACTACACTCCCTGGTTGGCCTTTATCACAGCCGTGACCACAACACCCTAAAAAATAAAATAAAATAAAAGCTTTGTCATGTGGCAGTGATTGTGTGGTTATAGGCCTGTGACCCTGGCTGTACCTCCAACTCGGTGGAAATTGAGTTTTCAAAAAATACAATCGTGTCTAGCATGAAAAGTCCGACATCGATTTACACTTTCACCTCACTAAGACGATCTTGACGAACTTATGTAATCACTGTCCAATTTCTGCCGCTCTACATCGAAGGCCCGGATGCCGAACACGCTTTGTTACAGAGACGCAACACGACCCGCCCGCCCGTGTGCATGATAGAACATCTATGGAAAAATGAAATCAAACAACTTCTGGTAGTAGTACTGTTTTCAAAAATTACCATTTTTTTTGTTACATGGTCAGGTTGGGTTTCGCAAAATAAAATGGCATAAAACAATACGATCATCCAAATGGAATGTAATCGGACAGGCAGCCCAAATAAATTAGTAATGGGAACTCCCCGATACAAAACATGCATCACCTGGGTAATTTCCCTACTTATACTGGCTTAGGTCAATCCTAAGGTATTTCCAATTACACTTTGAAAACCTCCACTGCTACAGAGACGTAAAGTCACCAAAATTTGCGTATATGTGTGGATGGCATTAGATCTCCGTGTTTATATTTACCGCCACACTACCTAGCCAACGTTGAAGTGTGAACAGACTGCTGACACCAGTGATCCCGTGCTTTCTCTAGTCTAGGACATGCATCCAACTACTGTAATGGGGATTGACTTATTCTCGAAAGATTTATCGTGCCTTGTGATATTCCTTGGTATAGTATTGGAATAAGGGAATATTATATTCCTTGGCCCCACACACACACACACACTACTGCACAGCTCGTCCATAAATTCGCTGGTATAATTTAGGGTATATTTGATTGAATGTTTTGATTACTAAAATCAGCAATTTATACTAAAGGTCTTTATCAACATTGAGAAGAGTATTAAGACAATCAGTATAAAGTTGCCAGTTAGTGCTTAAAATGGAAAAATGACTCGTTTGTTTACTAACAAGAGTAGCACCGCCAACTGGAGTACGGGAGATAACACTTGATGAAAAACCTGTGCAGTGTTATAAAGGTAAGTCTATACTGTAAAGTCACAGTGTATGGTCTCCGAATTATATAAATCATTATAGGGTTCCGTGGTTGACATTTTTTAGGTATTAGTTTCGGTCATCCAGAGAATCGGTCAATTTATAGTAATACATCGGTCTTTCTCTCGCAGTTTTTAATATGCATTTCGTAATGTTTAGACAATTCTAAGACATTTTTCAAATATGATATTTCCGCCGGAAATTAAGGATAACTGATATCTTAGTTTTCAATATTATTAGATTTCCCAAGTCTCAAGTGTCGCCATGATTTGTTTAAATCTGGCACCGGTCTTTATTTTATATTAGAAATATGTTTTTCCTATGGTATTTGGTGAGTTTCGAAAGAATTTGATGTTCATTTCCGCCGGAAATCACTAGTTAATTTTTCTGGATACACCCCCAGGCCCCCCCCCCCCAACCTCCCAACGATCTTAACGGAAAAGTTGGAATTTTTTGGGGTAATTATATAGGACTAACCCGCGAGCGAAATTGAATAAAAACAATTATAAAAACTCTGGATTTTTATTGTTATATTACAGTAGACACTTGTAGTTTGTGGAAATATTAAAAAAAATATTTTTAAAATAAACGTTATTTAACATTTGTACGTTTGAAGAACAGACCTAACCAACCAAATCAAACAAACCTACCTACCTAACCTTACCTAACTTCCCCGGTATATTAAACAGAAAGCACTTATTATAATATGGTGAAATTTGAGGTAATTTCTGGACGCGAGATGATATGGCCACATCGGCGCTATGCAGCTGGAGGGTTTGTCCTATAGTATATTAACCTTTTTTTTCCTTCAGTAACTTACATACATAAAATACCACCAACCCAACCCAACCCAACTTAACCTACCTAACATTCCCCCTGGACCCCCCTTTGTTAATGCCCCCACATCTTGGATAAAGAATGTTGTTCGGTAATACACTGCATTTTCTACAAAAAGAAATAGCCTCACAATTTTTCTGTTGAAACTCGCAATTGACATAAAATAATCTTCATCACAATGTTGGCACAACTCTTCAACTTGTTAAGCCATATCTGGTATTGAAAATTAAAAAATGACACATGGTGACCATACAAATTTTTCGGAGGAGTATTTGCGGTAAATAATTAATTTCTTCACATACAAAGCACGCAGAGACATCATTTTAGTGACATGATAAGTTTTTCACTGTTTTATTCTGTAATTGACGAGTTGACGGTTCTGGGTAAACATAAGAAATACACTCGGCTATGTTCGTAGTGATACGGTATATATAACTTGGAATAAAAGTTTAAAGTCCTGCTATAATAGTCGAGATAAGTTTATTTCTCTAGAAACAGGGTCACCATTTGCAATGATGTCACCACCTACCCCGCTGATGATGCACGGATGAGATATGAGTCAATTGAGAAGTAATGACATTGTCTTGACTTTGTTTGAGAATTCCTGATGCTAGGTAAACATGAAAACATAGTGCTCTTGTTGTTTTGATGATTCACTAATGAACCACTAGGATATATCAACATTTATATTAATTAATGGGTAAAGTTTTACTGTAACTACCATAAAGTATTTTGATGTTTAGATTCGAGACAGGCTATGTTGGGTAAATTTTAAGTTTTGGTCATCCCTGTTCTTAGACATGAAGACTTATGGTTTTTCCTAATGGTTTACGATGTGTTATCAACGATTTTGACCTTCATTTCTTTCGGAAATCACTAGTTTTGAGTTACTACTCCCCTTACCGATGTATGTTAAGCTAATCTTATAACTTATAATATAACATCATACCTAACCTAACCTAACCTATGATCTGTATTTTCTTTTGCGATAGAAAAATGTTTTGCGACAAATCCGATAGAGATAATTTGTCTTATTGTTTAAAGTGCTTAATCCCATAGTTAGAATCTTAAGGTTCCCCAGATGACCAAAACCAAAATAATACCAATACTGTTTAGGATGTTTTACTATGAAATTTGTAGGAGGGGCAGCTAATATCTATTGAATTAGTTAATGTACTTAGTAATATTTATATATTCAATATAGCATTACTGTGTTCTACAGTAAAGCACAATTAATTATCCAATACAGTAATATTCATTTAGAGCTGATCAGCCGAGAAAGTTGGACAACTACTTCCAGGGTTCATTTTAGCTTTCTAGCAAATAGCTTACCTACGAGATACTTGAGCAGTAATTATTTTAGCCTAAAATAAGGTATGCCTGTATTATACAGATTGACAACCCTTATCCAGAAATTCCGAAAACCAAAAGCTCTAAAACCGAAAGTTTTTGTGGGGCATTTTTTTTTTTTTTTTTTTTTTTACAGGGATTATTAGCCACCCAGGCACAGGTCACTTCAGCCCGCCGAGGCCTGGGGGGCAAAAATGTAATAGTAATAATAATTATTCATAGTAAATAAAATTTTTAATAATTATACACCAAAATAAAATAATAATGATTACAATAATAATAATAATAATAATAATAATAATAATAATAATAATAATAAAAATAAAATATAATAATAATATTAATAATAATAATAATAACAACAACAATAATACTGTAATAATAAAATAATAATACAGTAAAGAAATACAAGAATGAGAAAAAGATCAAAAGTGAGAAACACGACCTAGACCTATGAATTATTATTATTATTATTATTATTATTATAATTTTTATTATATTTTAGACCCCCAGGCCCCAATGTGGGTCAGTGATCTATGCCCGGGTGGGCTAATACACATAAAAAAAAAAACCTAACCATTCTGAAAACCGAAAAATTCCGAAAACCGAAATGCCTCTGGCCCCAAGGATTTCGGATAAAGGATTGTCAACCTGTATTAACATTGTATATGGACACAAGTCCTGTAATTTTGCTGGTAAACAACACATAATAATGGATGTACACCACAGCTGGCTGCCTCTATGCTCCCTCTCTGCAGTTCGAGGGAACCAGTGACGTCACAACCAATCACAGAGCTTTTCACAGTCATGTGACTTTTTAGCAACTTTAACCCTTAATTTTTTACACTTTTTGGCCTAATTTACTTAAAAATATCATTACCATTGTGAATTTAAGCATTTTCTTTACCCATTAACCTGCCGTCTTACGAAAAAATTCTAACTGTCAACTCGTCAATTTCCTTCATCCTTCATGCTTTACCCACTACAGGTAAGAAAAAATACTACTAATTATACTAAAAACTTGTTGCCTCTTAAAATACATACTATGTAAACGATAACATGGAAAAAATTAATGAAATCGAACAACTTCTCGTGGTAATGCTGTTCTTAGATATTTCCCTATATAGGTATTTAAATTTATTGTTCAACAGTAAATATTGATATTTGATTTAGGTATGTTATTATATGTACTGTACAATGAACTTAAGTTCTCGGGTCATTGTGAGAGGAAGGTGAATCGGGCAATGAAACTAGTAGGTCTTAAAGGATCATTTAGATATCTGTAAGGTCCGTCGCTCGTCACGATCTTCAAGAGTGAGGTACTTCCCCGTCTGGAGTATTGTCACCCCGTCTGGTCCTCGAGCTCTAGTATGCTAGAGACTGTCAATTGATTGAAAATGTACGGAGTGCCACCAGACTGGTGCCTGCTCTATGGAACCTCAGTTTCCCAGAGAGATTGGACTGCCTCCAACTACCTAGCTTATACTACAGATGGGAGAGGAGCGACTTAATCGAAGTGTATAAACATCTCGGGGGGGGGGGGGCATTACTCATCGAATGTACATACCTGAAGCTGACCGACGTACGCTCCACAAGGGGTCACAGCTCAAGGTTGAAGAAGCCACAAGTCCAGAAAACTGTGAGGGCAAATTTTTTCGGAGTGAGAATTGTTAACAAGTGGAACAATTTGCCAGAGACCGTTGTGACGGCACCGAGTGTGAGCTCATTCAAGGCCAGACTTGACCAACACTGGAGCAGGTTCCGATGTATTCAGGAGCCAGTCACTGCCCTGTATTTGCCAACAGTGCATATCAGAGACATGAATGGCCGCCCAAGTGGCTAACGAGCCGATCAGTGGCAAAGAGGATAAAAGTAAAGTAAAATATGGGTTTTAAGTGATATAGTGATTATAATTACTATATTTGCTATGGGCATTAATATTTGGGTTGGTGAATCTCGTTACATTATATTGTTTTGTGAAATGTGCTGATTATGAAGCAGCTGAAATTTAAATTGACGAATTTGTCAAAATAATATCTGTTGAAAACCTTGGTCCTGAACAAATTTACAATGCTGATGAAACAGCTATGTACTGGCACTATGTTCCTATAATTGTACTGTACTAGAGTATTTATGGACTATATTTATCCCATGATTTCATTTACCAAATTATTACTGTACAAATAACCTGTAATACTATTTATAGTCTTTATTTATCCCACTCAGTGTGAATATTCATAAGGTTTGTTGAAGAAATATTAATGTGTTTGCTTACAGGGTGCCGCCACAGACCCCGCTAGGGTGTTACCATAATATACGGTATATGTAGCAGCTCCTCCCCGACTTACGACCACTCACACTTACGACCTGCTTCAGTTGTACCAAAATTTTGTCAAATTACGTATTTTCAAGTCCCAACGTCAGTACACAGAGAAAATTTTCGTTTGTATTCACTTTAAAACGGCTGGCAGGCTTAAAAGTGAAAGTTTTTTGGTGCTGAGAAGAAAAAGAGACACCCATTTTAGATTTCCTATGTATTATTTAAGCATTTTCGACTTAGGACCTGAATTTGGGTCCCTAACCCCGTCGTAAGTCGGGGAGGAGCTGTTCTACCATTCTGAAAACTGAAGAATTCCGAATTCCGAAACACATATGGACCTGTATTTGACCGTGAAATTTGAAAAAAGGGGGTAGTAATAGAGGTACCCACGAATGTATGAATGAATGTGAATTTTTATTTAGGTAATTATCGCAACTCACCTGTACTGTATACACAGTACAGTTACGTGTACATGTATAAATTTGTTTTAATACTCTTACAACTTGAGTAATGGAATAAAAAAAATTGGTATGTATAATATTTATTTAGATTTCTTGCAAGATGTGGATATTTAACAACTATCATCCTATTTTAGGTAAAAAATGATGTTAAGTTGTGGTGTAAGTCGACTCATAGTTCGTCACCTGAGAACAGGTGTTGCCAGCACTGCTCAAGTCCCCCAAGTGTGTATTGTTGGTAGTGGTCCAGCTGGCTTCTATACTGCTCAACAAATACTAAAGGTTGGTTTACTCATGTAAAAATTTTAACCTTTTTGTGATTATTAATTTACCAAATACCCTACTGTAGATTTTGTCTTGCTGTATAATTCTCATATAGCAGTGTTTTAACTTGGTTCTATATGTACTGTATATAAATTACAGTATAGTACAATACTTTACGACTATTTCTCCTTAGAAAGTTGCAGTACTCATGTTCATTGTTCGTAATGAAGTGTTGAACAGGTATTGCATGTTACAACAATATTTCCTAATTACATGATAACCACATACTGTACAATAGTTTGTTTTATGTCACCTTTAAGCCTTTCTTGGCTATAATATGGTGACCAGAATCTAAAGTGCACACACACACATTCTCATTATTCATTCATTATTACAGCTATGGTAGATGTGTTCTGATATGGAGTATTCCTCTCGCAACCACACGTCACAAACTCGATCATAACTCATCAACTTAAAAGAAAAATGTTTCTTGTTGAATAACCAAGATCTCTCTATGTTTAACATGCAAATATTGGCAAGTGTGCACAATTAGATTATAACTATTTTTTTAGTTCACTATGTCTTTTATATTTTCAGAGCCATGCAGCAGCACAAGTTGATATGTATGAGAAACTGCCAGTTCCTTTTGGCTTGGTTCGCTATGGAGTTGCACCAGATCACCCAGAAGTGAAGAACTGCATTAATACCTTCACCCAGACTGCTGCTAAAGACAGATTTACATTTTTGGGCAATGTTGACATTGGAAGTGATATTACTTTCAGCCAGTTGAGAGAAGCTTATCATGCTGTTGTTCTGGTAGGTATGAAATGTGCAGAATTATCTTTTAGGTACTGTACTGTAATATGAGAAATTACTGAATACAGTTCAGAACCTGTATTTTCTTTTATGATCAACGTTTTATTTGACAGCTTCTGTGATTAAGAGACTTGCTTAGGTTGGTAACCATGCATGTACTGTAAGATACTCACCTGTTCTTCAGGATATCAGTTTTAAATATTTATGAATAAAGTCTTTACTTTAAATTTTATGAATAGGAATACAAGGGTGTACAGGTATCCATTGTTTAACGATCGTTTACTTTGTGATATTTTGGTTTTGCGATTTAAAATTTTTAACACCCAATGATGTTTAATGATCTGCAATTTATGGTTTAGTCCACAATTATCAGGTCACTAGGTACTGACCCTACTAATCTTCAAAAACACCGCAGCAGTCGGTAGTCAGGTCAGATTAAATAAACTAGGGTAAGCTCCCTAAATAACTGTGATCTCAAAGCAATGCTTCCATGCCAAAGTCCCTGCACACCCTGAATATTCTGTGTGAACAAGCTTATCCCAAGACTTCAGGTAAGTAGAGAACAAAATCTCTCAAGGTGCCTGGGATTCCTGAATCAAGGTTTCTTTTATATAATATATGTAATTTCTCGCAATCTATTTTACCATTTCTTTGCTTTTCAGGCATATGGCGCTGCACAAGACCGAGCATTAAACATCCCAGGAGAGTCTTTGCC
>NW_024724557.1:0-14146 GCF_018991925.1 Homarus americanus
AACTTCGTGTTTCTTCTTTCCTTGTGATTATCAGCATATATATATATATATATATATATATATATATATATATATATATATATATATATATATATATATATATATATATATATATATATATATATATATATATACGTGGCGGCGAGTGTGTCCTCACTAGATGTGGTGTTGAGAATATCAACCAGGGATGAGAAAGATTTGTTGGTATTTAAATTTACAGAAAACGAAAGAAAAGATTGATAATATTTGTATATTCAGGAAAAATAATAATAAGTGAATCAACTATATATTGATCAAATAAATGATGACGTGCTCTAAATTCTATTATCAGTTGATAGCAACACGATAGCCAACCCACAAATAAAATGTAAATTACATACGACATAAAATTTTGGATATTCATAAAACAATTTACATGACGTCAAAAGAGTTCTTTAAATTTTTTGTTGGACTGTAAAATGTATTTTGTAATTTGGCTTAAATTTCAAAGTGGATATATTTTTGTCTCTTCTGCTTAACAATATTTCCTTGTTGCTTTCCATTTCAACTTATAATTTAATATCTAGAAGATTCTTTAGACACTTTCAGAGCTGACTCACACAAGCAGTAAGATGAAAAAAGTCTGAAAAACTTTATTACAGCTTAATTTTGTTCCTAATAGTTCTCTCAGAAAGATTTTGCCTCTTTGTTGTGTTATGTGTCGCCTCTTCTTACTCTCTCAAGTATTAACTGATCCATCATGTGTGTAGCATCTTGATGGGTCTTCGACACGTGGCGATTTACACGAGTAATATTTGCCTACACATTAAATTCTGTTCCGAGAGCAAAAAAAAAAGAAAATTTTTCGTATAGTATCATTTTGTTTGTTATTAAAATATAAATCTATTTATACAAAAGATATGTAAATTAATTGAAAAATTATATCACTAATACTGAAGCAGTAGACGATTCGACTAAAAACTCGCCCAGTGATATTCAGGTGTTGTAATAATTATGTTAAGCTGATAGAGAAGAGCTGATTCTAAAATATACTCCCACAACACCTTGCTCCAGAGTCTAGTTTTACCTAACAGCCTCGACAACATAATCCAGAGACGTTCTCCCCCTTAGCACAAGTTGACGACCCCTTTGTTAACAACATTATCTGGTCTTTTATTTATGACATTCATTACTAAGATATTATACATAACATTACATAGAAAATACATCCACTTCCTGTAATACCTCATTGAGCTGATTAATATGAGGTGAATTACTACTTTTTATTCTCGAATATCAAAACTCAGAGCTGCATTAATAAAGTATATAACACATACCATTATGCGAGTTAAGGAACATCACCCAAGGGTAAAGATTGTAAAAAGCAACAACACATTAGACCAGCAGTTGTGTGTATCATCAATTACCAGGCGGTGGTGGGGTAAAATTCTGCGGTTACCACACGCCAAGTTTCACTACCTTCCCCCCTTTTTTTTTTTTAAATATACCGTATACCGTATATATTTTTTACCTGTTACAATACTTCCCGAATACACACGCCGTTGGTCTTTATATAACAACAAGAAAAATCTGAAATGTCGAGTATAAAAGCTCCTAGGATCAGTACAGTATCTCAGTAGGCAGGTATGTATATGATTACCTTTACATGCATGTTTTTATTCACGTATCCGTACCGTATGTATAAAGTTCTCTATGTATTAATAAATTTCATCAAATTATCTCAAAAACCAACGAGTTTGTTTCAATAAATTTATGTATATTCGTGATGTAAGAGTTTCATGGGTGACCGGGATGTCACTCTCTAAGAATTGTAATATTTGTTTTTTGGCACTTGAGGGATGTCCACCGTTATCTAGGCAAATATTTTCATCATAGTTTTTTATACATGTAAATAGAAAGGTATAATATTTGACCTTATCTGCCAGCCTTACAATAGCCTCGTTATGTCACCCCTTTCAGGTGCACCAGAGCTCCTTATACCACTCCATGGTGATCAATTAGTGTGCGTGTGTACTTGATCTTTATCTTTAATTTCACTACTTTTAAACTTTTTACCTAACCTAACCTAACCTAACCTAACCATTGGGTACTTTTCATATGGCTTAACTATTACCAAAGAATATTATTGATGGTGATCTCGGCCAATATTATGATGGGACGAAATCACTAAAATGGGCCGAGGTCACCACTGAATGTGGGCCGAGGTTACCACTAGATGTGACCCGAGGTTATCACTGGATATGGGCCGAGGTTACCACTGGATGCGGGCCGAGGTTACTTGGCCGAATTTACCATAGGCCGACGTCATTGGCACCCGAGATTGTGCTGCTGTCATCAACACAAGAAAACGCCTCAACTGTTGTGTATATGTAAACACTGATATTATGATCTGATTTATAATTAAACCTGAAATGTTGGATTGTTTAAGTTAAAAGAGATTTGTTAAACTATTATTTTTTGGGGGAAATTTAACTTAAACAAAGTGACATCGGAAAATTTGTTCAGACTTGTACCCAGAACCAGCAGAACCTGATGGTCAGTCCCCCCGTAAGGTCACGGTGTCTCTGTTATATAAAGTTTGTAAGGTGCTTATATATTACAGCTTCACTTCTCTTAATATACAGTATTGGTTAATGTATAAAAGCTATTTTATAATGAATAATTCACTCCTCTTGTATATCTTTGTCACTTATTTATTCTTATACTAAAACAATAAGCAGAGCAATGAAGAATATATATACTTTATCAATAAAATGATTCCATTATAACCATACAGTAATTTAATAAGTCGGTAAATGATGAAGTGAAATACTCTCTCAGAATTGTATCAACTTTATTAAAAGAATTATTTAGTAATTGTTTTATAACGCGTGGCATCTCCAAGACCATCTATGTTTTCAATCCGTCGACCCTCTAGAAAATACTTTGTGGTTCTCCAGTTGAGAAGCTCTGGTAGAGAAGTAGAGTGATAGTGTAGACACCGACACAGGCTATAAACCAGTTTAAAATAATACAGATGGGAAGTATACATGATGAGACTAACTTCGCGATTACTAACACATACTTAAAAAAAATCATTATGGAGAGGAACTATCCGGTACACGCAGTGAGCTTCATTTTGACTGATGTGTATGTGGGCGAACCTCCCATCACCTATAAGGCCATCAGTGACTGACACACCTGGTCTGGACTACTAATATAAACAGCTTCTAATTTCCATGGTTAAGGATGCCTGATATTATTTCCCATTTGAAATACACTTAAATTTGGATTAATTCAGGTCATCGGACTTAAGTAACTTTATCTTGTTAAATTATTACCAATAGCTACAACAACACGGAATGTACTGAGCATCAGGCGAGCTTCTATAGGTTTTTAACCTTATTATGCCCGCGTTAACTAGTGGGTGGAGTAAACCCGTACCCATAATAAAACACCAGTTTGATAATGGAATAATGACCGTGTAGAGATAAATCTGTAATGTGGAGTAATCGCTTAATAGATGCTGTTTCACGTGATATTTTACTTAGACTAAAATTATCATTACCATGAAACATCTGTACGTGTTACCAAGATAAATATACAAAGATAAAGTTCTATTAGAACATATTAAATATAATCCTCAAATTGTTTTCTATATATGTTTTAATGTAACCTAAAACTAAAGGGCTCATCAGGAAATACTAAATAACGTATAAGAATTTTTCTTTACAAAACAAAAATTGAATCCCTACTTGAAAACAGATATCTCAGACTGACAAGGTGACAGTTGGTTGCCTCTATTCCGGGCTTTGAATATTTACATATATTTGATCCTAAAGGAATAGAAAAAGTAAATTTACTTAAAATATGAGAGTAACATTTTTTTACCTAATCGTTATCAATTTTATATTATATGTAACCCCAAAAAAGAGTATTTTTATTACCTGACTGTGGCTATAGCTCTAGTGTGTTTACTTATGTGTTACCAGAGAATTAGGCTAAGGTCTGGGTGACTCCTCATACTTTACTTGAGCAAGAAATCTATTTTTTTCCCGAGATCGAGATTTTTAAGAGTTGAGATCAAGATCCTTCGCAATTTTAACATTTATGAATCATCTAAGGACTTGCCCGCCCGGGTAGCACTTGAGTGGCTAAACTTCAAATAGGATATTCTTTTGGTCGTGTTTATACAACTATGACTATTTTCAAGTTAATGGATGGCTGGAGGTTTAGTGTTATTAAAAAAAAATAGCGGAAATATTTACCAACTAGTATGGGTATATACTGTACGTACTAACTACCAACGGATTTACATTACCATGATTATAAATTAAAATTCCGGACCAAACAGACGTACAACTTGTGATACCCAGACCCACTGAGACCACCACCATGCACTCCTCTCAAACCCAGACCTCTTAAAAGATATCTACCGCCTGAATATTAAAATATTTGTGAAACCTTATTTTGATCCCATTGAAAATTATTATGACATATACTCATAAGTTCCTAAGAATTACCAAATACCAATAATTAACTGTGCGACCATTACGACATGTCTATTTCAATCAATCAATCAAACATGTCGGTACAGTGATTTCAATGGCAACTATTAATTTACTAATCATTGTACTAAATTACGTAAGATTAGTAAGAATAATTTTTTTTTGTCCTAAGGCTCAACAAATGGTAACGTCAATATAGCACCATCATTAAAATACAATATAGTTCTTTATTCTAACTCTCACTCACTGTCCTACACAGAATGTTTCTCTAAAGCATACATGTTAATTGTAATTACTGTTATTACACTCTAAACTAATTGATAATAACAATAACTCCAGGTGTTACACATTACTGCTGTCTAACTAAATCTGATTCGTGGAGAAACGTAAGCTGTTCTGGGTGAGGGTTAAAACTCTGCCTCTCTCCCCGGGGTGTTGTACAGTCCTGAGAGTGAGTTTCACTGCCTCCCTCCCTTATAGCTCTCCCTGCAGGTGCTGGGCGGCCGGCGGCATGTGTGTGGTCTGGTCGCCCGAATAACCCCACTGAGACTAACTGCTAGAGTTTAGGCAAGTTGTGAGGTTAACGGAGAATAACATGGGCTTCCTATTCTGGTGCCAGCGAGGATACATTACATACCTGGGTTATGAAGTTATGGTGTAGTAGGGAGAGGAGGACTCCTGCCTGGTGAGGATATAAGCTAGGGAGAAGAGGTAGGTAGCCCGGGAAAAGGTATCGATGTGGATGCTATAAGTTGTGGGCGCCAGGGTTGTGCGCCAGTGTTCGTTTGAAAACTTATGCGATATTTTTAATTTAATTATACTCCTTGGCAGAAAGGGTTTAATTATAATTTATCATTGAAACTAATTGAATTGAAAACTATAAGGTTTGAAGTTATGAAGAACAATAGATGGTTAGATTTTGATGTCTGTAACTGCGGAAACCGACGTTCTTTTGTTTGAACACGTCAGCTGACACAGTGGAGGGTCGGACAGGGTGGAAAATCACAACGGACAGGAGAGTCAGAGCCACAGTATGTGTAAGGCAGCAGGGAAGGAGGTCTTATTTTTGTTTTTTAATTTCTGAAAGCTTAAGTTTTATGATGTGCTGTACCTACTTCATGGTGTAAAGCACTAATGTCTCAAACATAGTTAACTACATAATACAAAGGTTACAAATATGTACCTTACCCTTGCCATAAGAAAATAATAAATGCACCAGCTTATTTTTTATATTAAAAGTGTACTCATCTACACAAATTAATAATAACTTGGCGCTAATACTATCCCAGGCAAATATATAGAAAAATAACGTGTTTACAGAAGCTTTCACAATTTATGTAGATGACGCAATGTACTTATTTGGCAAAGGAATGATCAAGAATAAGGAAATAAAATATCTGATGGTATGGAAACAAACTTCAGCTTTACAGTAAAAACAAAATACATTCCAGGAACAGTGATCCATTAAACTCAACACTGGTACATGGGGTTAAACACATATAACACACACACTCCATCTAGAGGCATGTAAGTGCACTGATCTACTCAATGGGTTTCAAACAAATGATTACGGTAAACTTGGTGTCCATTCAAATAACTTTACTAGACTGTTTACTGTGTACAAATTACACTTTTAATGGCCATATGATTTAGGGTCGCTGGTGGCTCGTAGCCGTCCAGGATCAACATATAAATACATTTGTTGATACAGTGTGTGGATCAAAGTCTATCATACAGTGAGTCTTAGTGAAGGCTCTTACTGGATGATGTTATTGCCCGAGTGTATAGAGTAACACTACATAATCTCATGTGTTCAAATATACATGAGTGCACATGCGTAAATACATACAGGAACATTACAGTCACACTCACACACACATACCTTCCTCTCTTGCGTCCTGACAAGTTCAAAAGTTCTTCAGTACATAAACTTCTACTTCGCTAAGCCTGTGAAATTTTATAATAACTTCCCAGATCAGAAGTATTTATACGCCTCTCGTAGAAAAAAAGTGCCCGATTAATGTTACACCAGTACCCCCACAAGTGATATATTCTGAAACTTATTCCTCGTCGCTAGAAACTTTCACAGGGACAAACTTAAAGGAGTTTGGCGATACATTTCAGGTCAGAAACTTTTATACGTTACTGTTAGACGAAGTTAGGAGACGAAAATGAGTGTAGGAGGATGTACAAATAAATGAATATCTTCATACAAAATGTAACCTGACCTGACCAAACCTAACCTAACCTATTTAAAGTATAAATTAAACATCATATGGCAGTAAGCAAGGGCTGAAAAGAAATATACAAAATCTTACAATATACGAATTAATATTAAGTTGTAATAATAAAACCAAAAAGTTATCTCTATTTGACAAAAACGATTGATGATTTGTAAAAGCTTAAACTAAACAGGGATAATTGCCTAATATCGATAACTTCTATGTATTATTTTAAGCTTCTGACTGGCCATCGGCGATCATGTACGTCATCATATTAGGTATTAATGAATTGTGAAATGGAAAACTTAAACTAACTTAACCTAACATTAACAAATATTAACTAAGTGTTATTATTTTTTTTCGTTTTACATACAGGATAATCATCATGGGTGATATGATATTATGATGTATTCTGAAAAAAATGTAAAAGACGTAAGTTTAGGAGAAAAATAATTAAATCTAAAGTTACTCAAAACAACAGTAAAGATTTAAACTATACAGATGAGAGGAAAACAAATACCAGTAATAAGTACAAGTAATAAATAACTAAATAAACCCTGGAACTAAATATATATATTTTGATATTCTTTGTCTTTTATACTATAGACTAACTGCAGTATATACTTATAACATTTAATCAAGTAATATTAATGGTTGCCCCTCGTGTACGAGGATGGGCCGGCCCAAGGCGTGAATTTGTTTAAGGTGTAGAAGCTATAGTCAACACAACTACCACACCCTAAGTTAACGAGTTGCATGACCTAGTGTCAAGGAATAATCCAAGAAGACCGTACAACTCGCCAACAGCACTGGCTAACCATTACCCCGGAACACAATCCACTAATCGATTAACATTCATGTCGCTAATTACTGCTGGGACGGCAGAGACAAATGACGTAAAAAAAAAAAAAAAAAGTCTTACCCTGCTCGGGAATCGAACTCGGGTCGACTCGCTTAAAAGTCGAGCATGCTGACCACAGGTCACCAAAATAAAAAATATAATTTTTTTTTTCGTGCTGGTCAAGCCCCGACCAGAGGTTAGCTAGACCCCCGGACAACTCTTTCGGAGCTTGGCCAGCACGTGGTATTGGTATTATTATCTCGACCTAATTATATGTTACAAAGTCACTTGTGAGTTTTTCAGTGTTGTTTTTAATAATATTTACTTATTGTAAGCTAAATGTCAACAAATAATTGACTAAAATAATATGAAAACAAACAAATATAAACGGAACTCCACGTAATATATACTATATGTTACACTAAATATGGATAATTGACGATTAGTGATAAATTCTAGGTATTTCTCTTTTTGGGAAACTTTTCACCGGCCATAAACGATCCTGTAGATCATAAATGTACAAATAAATGAATATCTTCATACAAAATGTAACCTGACCTGACCAAACCTAACCTAACCTATTTAAAGTATAAATTAAACATCATATGGCAGTAAGCAAGGGCTGAAAAGAAATATACAAAATCTTACAATATACGAATTAATATTAAGTTGTAATAATAAAACCAAAAAGTTATCTCTATTTGACAAAAACGATTGATGATTTGTAAAAGCTTAAACTAAACAGGGATAATTGCCTAATATCGATAACTTCTATATATTATTTTAAGCTTCTGACTGGCCATCGGAGATCATGTACGTCATCATATTAGGTATTAATGAATTGTGAAATGGAAAACTTAAACTAACTTAACCTAACATTAACAAATATTAACTAAGTGTTATTATTTTTTTTTACCTACCAGAGGGTTGTGGGACCAGAGTGTGTTACCTACCAGAGGGGTGCGGGCCCAGAGTGTGTTACCTGCCAGAGCGTTGTGGGACCAGTGTGCTACCTGCCAGAGGGTTGTGGGACCAGAGTGTGTTACCTACCAGAGGGTTGTGGGACCAGAGTGTGTTACCTACCAGAGGGGGTGCGGGACCAGAGTGTGTTACCTGCCAGAGCGTTGTGGGACCAGAGTGTGTTACCTGCCAGAGGGTTGTGGGACCAGAGTGTGTTACCTACCAGAGGGGTGCGGGACCAGAGTGTGTTACCTGCCAGAGGGTTGTGGGACCAGAGTGTGTTACCTGCCAGAGGGTTGTGGGACCAGAGTGTGTTACCTGCCAGAGGGGTGAGTGAGGCGGTGTAGGTTGGAAGTGAGGCAGGAACACGAGTCTTGACCCTTAGCAAAATGAAGTGGGGAGATCATTTACCAACACGTCATCATTTACCAACACGTCATCATTTACCAACACGTCATCATTTACCAACACGTCATCATTTACCAACACGTCATCATTAGCCAGCACGTCACATTAACCATCAACTCGTCCCCATTAACCAAGGCGTTACCATTAACTAACACCTCACCATTAACTGACAGGTCAACATAAACCAACACGTCACCATTAACCAACACATCACCATTAACCAGCACTTTACTCTTATGCTACACGTCACCATTAACCTACACGTCACCATTAACCTACGAGTCAACATTAACCAACATGTCACCATTAACCAACGCGTCACCAAACACAGCAATAGGTGTGTGTCGTCCGCTGTACCATTATTTAAAGATTTATTTCGTTTTGTAATGAGGAACAAATATAACACAGACTCATCAGCTTCCTAATGGGACGACATAAAGGTGGTCAGGTATACTTCAGCCGGAGACAAATATGAGCTTGGGTTAGGTTAGGTTAGGTTGAATTATTTCATGATAGTTTTGTTGGGTCGATTTCTTAGGTTATGTTAGGTTGGCATAAGTAGTTTAGGTTATATTAGGTTAGGTTAAGTAACTCATTGATAATTAGGTTAGGTTAAAATTACATACTGATAGTTAGCAAAACAAAATTAATGTGTGTACAGTAAGTGTATGATACTCAAGACTCCTGACAGGACAGTGTGTGCAAACCACAGCTTAATGTACAATACTACACAGAACTCTTGAAAGTTCGCATCTGAACTTCAGCCTTACTTACTGAAGCTGTTTCAGAAAGTAGTGAGGGAGGCGCCATACTCTAGGTTCTTGAGATACCTTGATATACACGGTTCAGTAATCAATAGGCTGTTGAAAATCCCTTATTTTAAATTATTGTATCTTAAGTCAAATTATTGCCCGTGAAACAGTAGGCTATCGTTGCTCATAACTTATGAGCAACGATATGTTATGAGTCATAACAACGCGTTTTAATATTCAATTGATATATACAATCGTACCAAAGGAGAGGAAAATATTTTATTTTTTACTTGTACCTAGTCTAAGGAATCTCACTGTTTATATTACAAAAACTGAAAGATGAGAATTTGTTGATTAGTTCATATAATACAAGTTCCTAAATTTATCCACATACATTGAGAAATATCCCATGTACTAATAAAACAAGTCATGATGCTATACACTGTAGAGCCGGGCATATTTATGACCCCTACAGGTAATTCATCATATCAGACTGCTGTACTATTAAGGTGTCAGGTGCCATTAACAACTAAGAGTGACAACAGACAATAAAAGGTGGCTTATTATTATAATACAAAGTAGTTATTTTTATGTGTCTTAATGCAACGTCATCCTTAAGGGAAGTGAATCCTGAAGCGTAGCAGTAGTTCATTTTCTTTCAATTATGAAATTATGATCAATCTGTAAGTGGTATAGATGGGAACAAGTGATCGTGGGCCCGGCTGCTGGCACGAGGAACAACATTGATGGCCATTAAAAATTTAGATTGTTTAGGCCGAAATACTTTTACTTACGAAACACTACTAGCATGTATTGGCAAGGGCAGCCCGGAACCGTCAGGATATCCGCCGATTGGATCCCATAGGGGACCCTTCTTTGCCAATCTCCTTAGGTGCTGAAGCAACTGAGGGTCTTCAGGACTCCGCCGAGAGGGCCAGAACAGCCGTCCTCACGCCCCCAAGGAGTGATGCTAGCGAAGGTCCCGCTGGACCCCCGAGTAAAGTTGAGACTTTTCCTCTATTTCTCTTTAAGACAGAGAGGCAACACTGGCTAGTGACGCTAAGAGTATCTACTGTCATATCTTCATATATTATTACTTAATTTATAGTGGCGTCCACAACACACCGAGACTTTGGTGTTTGTTTCTGTGAGTTAAGGAGATACAGTGAGTCAACCTGAGACGTTAGTCAGCTGGTGCACAAGTTTTGAATTACGATCACAAGTCCTCATATTTCATTATTTCTATTATCCTCGCTGGGTGGGAGATATAAACTAATGTTACAGTTATATCGTCCTAAGTAACTTATATAAAGTATATAGGCATATAGTCCCCAGTAATTCATGTAATGTTATAAGGCTTGTAGTCCCTAGTAACTTATTGCCGGATGCTTCACATTATGGTATAAGTAATATTAACATTAATTACCACTGGTTAGAGGTGTGGTGTAGATGTTTCATAGTTTAATATTTATAAACAGGCAGCTAATGAGGTGATAATCTTCATGGCCAGGAGGAGTGGTACTGACAGCCCGACGGTGTGTTCAGTGTATCAGAGGACTGTATCTGTTAACATATAGCATGAGACTTGGCCTGCTGCTGTACTGTGGCCCTGACAAGATCATGTAGTGCGGGTCATCACCAGATACTCCTGCGTTGGCCTCAGACATATTCCCAAATTGATGTTGTGTCCTTTTACTGGTGGGTAGTGGACATGTTACTGCTCCAGTAGCCATAAATTATAATTTATTTATTTCACGTTAGTGGGAGTAGTAAAAGTTACCATATATTCAGAGTAAAAGGAGGTATGACCTGAACGACTGGTGATAAGTATTCAAGGGTCTTATGCTGTGTTGGTGTGTGAGTTGCTACTGAGTGAGCCGCTGTCCACAAGGACCTGTACCCACACTACGCTCGACCTGTGGATGGGCCAGTAATTATGGTTACTGACTATACTATCACCATCGACCTGTACCAGCCACTTGTAATACCCAAAGCTCACTAGTAACGTCCATTATATCGTATATTAAATGTTCATCTCTTTATTTGTACGTCATCCCATGCTAGATTATACGAACCTGGCATGCTATCACCGTGATACGAGCAGTAGGCAGGATACAGTCGCCATAGGCATGATAGGTAAGGTAGAATGTAAACCAGCTTATTCATGCTACCCGTCGTCACCTCCTCCAACATTCATCCGGCGCATATAGAGCGACGACATCCACTCCTACGTGTCATCCATCAGTCCAAGTAAAATAATGATTACCACATCCATAGTGGATTATATAGCAAACACACACACATAATAATGGAAGCCCCTCGAAATCGAGGATGGCCGGCCCAAGGGCCTCCTAGGCGTGAATTTGTTAAAGTGTAGAAGCTGTCGCCAACACAACTACCTCACCCTAAGTTAACGAGCTGCATGACCCAGTGTCAAGGAATAGTCCGAGAAGACTGGACAGCTCGCCAACTGCACTGGCTAACCATTACCCCGGAACACGATCCGCAAATCGATTAACATCCAGGGTACCAATTACTGCTGGGTAGACAGAGGCAAATGGCGTAAAGAAACTTGCCCATAGTTTCACCCTGCCCGAGGATCGAACTCGGGCAGGATGCTGACCATTTCACCACAGGTCACACACACACACACACTCAAGACCCACGTCAATAACTCACCATTTATTACGTGGAGGATCCCTCAGGAGGCTCCTACAGTATGTTGCCACTTTAGCATCCACCAACTTACACACTATCATACTGTTCCTGGAAGACACTGAACACACCGTCGGGCTTTCAGCACAACTCCTCCTGGCCGTGAAGATCATCACTTCATTATGCTGACTGTATATAAATATGAAACATCTACGTCACACTTCTTATTGACTTTCTGCCTCATTTTTACACAATTGCAGGTTACAATTGTTTCTTTTACTTTGACAACACAACATACATATGTTTCTCTCTATTATTATTATTATTATTATTATTATTATTATTATTATTATTATTATTATTATTATTATTATTATATTTTCGACCCCCAGGCCCTGATGTGGGTCATTGTCCTGTGACCTGACTAATCCCGTAAAAAAACCAAAACTGTGAAGAATATGTCAATAAGTTACTGGGGACTGTATACCGATAACATTACATGAGTTACTGGTGCCTATAATTATAACTATAACATTAGTTTATATCTCCCACCCAGCGAGGATAATAGAAATAATGAAATATGAGGACTTGTGATCGTAATTCAAAACTTGTGCACCAGCTGACTAACGTCTCAGGTTGACTCACTGTATCTCCTTAACTCACAGAAACAAACACCAAAGTCTCGGTGTGTTGTGGACGACACTATAAAATAAGTAATAATATATGAAGATATGACAGTAGATACTCTTAGCGTCACTAGCCAGTGCTGCCTCTCTGTCTTAAAGAGAAATAGAGGAAAAGTCTCAACTTTACTCGGGGGTCCAGCGGGACCTTCGCTAGCATCACTCCTTGGGGGCGTGAGGACGGCTGTTCTGGCCCTCTCGGCGGAGTCCTGAAGACCCTCAGTTGCTTCAGCACCTAAGGAGATTGGCAAAGAAGGGTGGCCTATGGGATCCAATCGGCGGATTTCCTGACGGTTCCGGGCTGCCCTTGCCAATACATGCTAGCAGTGTTTCGTAAGTAAAAGTATTTCGGCGTAAACAATCTAAATTTTTGATGGCCATCAATGTTGTTCTTCGTGCCAGCAGCCTGGAGGCCATTGGTTCATCTCTACACCCGTGGGAACAACTAAGTCGGTTGTGTACAACAGCGTCAGAGAATTATAGCAGCCTTACAGTAAGAACGGCACCAGTGTCTTAAGGCTCATTAAGGCATCACGTATCGGTTAATACAAAAGGTGTTACCAAGTTAATGGCCGACAATCCAAATTTTATTGTCATTTTTCCTTCTGATTTTTTTACACTTTAGTTTACATTTGTATTAAATTTAACACTTACTGTCATTTTTTCCTTACAGTAATACATACAAATGAAAATCTTCATACAAAACATCTTATATGAAACAGTGATAATATTATTATGTGTAAATTAATTTACATTATTATAACAATAAAAAGTATTCCTTTACCCCTACTTAGCGGACACACACACTGGCCATAGGTGACCATGTAGGTCATCATATTAGGTCCACATGAATAGTTTAAGTGACTTAACCTTAAGGAATATTACTTAACTCTGATCTTTATAAACACAGGATGATAATGACGCGTTATATGATATATTCTAAACAATGTAAATGTCAACATAAGTTTGGGAGAAAAACAGCTAAATCTAAAGTTACTTAAAACAACAGTAAAGACTTAAACTGTACACATGAGACGAAAACAAATATCATAGTAATAAATGTAAGTAATAAATAACTAATTAAACCCTGAAACTAAATACGTATATTTAAATGTTCTTTGTCTTTTATATTATATTG
>NW_024724558.1:0-13135 GCF_018991925.1 Homarus americanus
TCAATAAGAAGACAGACACTTACAAACTACTGTAAATTATAGGATTTCAATACATTAATCTTACATTCGACACTTTATCATTGAAATAATCCTATCCGACGAACCTATCGGTGTGAAGATAACTCTCGAACGTGTTCATGTGTGTAGAACTATGTAATTTAAATACCTATTTATACAGAGTAGTAAGTCTGTATAGAAAATGTGATCCTTCAAAAGTTCTGAGTGGAGTGGTGGGTGGAGTGTGGGCGGGGCCTCTTCCTAGGATGCGTGCGCTGCTGCTGGTTTCCTTGGCAACGAGAAGACGCTTCGCTTTGGTGAGATACGAGTCCACTTGAATTAGGTGAGTTCCTCCTCCGGCGATCAGAAAACGATGATTGGTTATCACACTGGTGGTTGCTGGTTCGCTGGCGAAACTGCCGTATGCCAAGTCTTCACAGTCCACGTATATATGGAGATCTGTATGATGACACCGGAATTCGTAATTCGCACTGACGACACAACAATACTGCTCAGCTGTTAGTAAAATACCAATTGGTAGGCCAGGCTACGAAACTTTTCTTCAACACTGCAGCACTGTAATGTCTAGGGAATGCTGAGTGGAGTCTATCTCAACCGGCTCCTTGTATATGTACCAACAGGCTGTAATATATGTATATTACGAATTCTGCACGTATTTGTATGTGACAGAGATAAGGAGCGCTCACTACATATCGTCTCAATACGGGATATAGTTTTAAACACTCGGATTATGTAACGCGTCACTGCTGTGTGGTTTCTTATTTTTCACAAAACACAGACGGATGATACGACTACCAGTTTGAAGAATCCGTACACACCGCTTGCCACCTATATGAATCGGCTGCTTGTCCAATTAACCAGTCCGTTCACACATATTTATATTTGGGTTTTAAGTAACGAAACCCAAACGGTAGTTCCTTTGTTTTATTATAAAAGGTTGTATATATAATTCCTGAGTGTATATCAACCGTAAGTCTCATTGTCTGGGAGTGAATGAGAAAGGGACGGCGTTTATGTATGATAAACGTTAGGTCACGTCCTTACGATATGAGTTGAGGTGAGCTACTGAAGCTTAGGGGCATCGCAGTGCGTGCTTACAGAAATGTTGAGCTATGGGTCTCGCCCTCTTGGGTAAGTTGCCCGCTCACGTGTCCATCTCATGTCTTACTCATATACAGTGGAAAGTTACAGGGTGGTGAGTCTGAATATAATATCAGATGTATTGACCCATTTATATAATACGTTCTGTTGATGAGACAGGGGCCTATTACACCTGGTTCGATTATAACAAAAGCCCATGATCGAGTATAACAAAGTCCCTTGCTCGAGAAAAGCAAAGTCCCCTCATCGAGTATAACAAAGTCCCCTAATCGAGTATAACAAAGACCAAACATCGAGTATAACAAAGTCCCCTGATCGAGTATAACAAAGCCCCCTTATCTCGAGAATAACAAAGTCCCCACATCGAGTATAAAAAAGTCCCCTGGTCGAGTATAACAAAGTCCCCTGATCGAGTATATCAAAGCCCCCTCATCGAGTATAACAAAGTCCCCTAATCGAGTATAACAAAGTCCCGTGGTTGACTATAACAAAGGATCTCTGGTCGGAAGTACAAAGTCCCCTGATCGAGTATAACGAAGCCCCCTGATCTCGAAATAACAAAAGTCCCCACTCCGAGTATAAAAAGTCCCTCGCCAGTATAACAAAAGTCCCTAATCAAATATAACCAAAGCCCCCTGATCGGGCAACAAAGTCCCTAATCAGGTATAACAAAGAGTCCCCGTAGTTGACTATAACAAACTCCCCTGGTCGAGTATTACAAAGTCCCCTGATCGAGTATAACAAAGTCCCCCGATCGAGTATAACAAAGTCCCCTGATCGAGTATAACAAAGTCCCCTGATCGAGTATATCAAAGCCCCTTCATCGTGTATAACAAGATCCCCTGATCGAGTATAACAAAGTCCCCTGGTCGAGTATAACAAAGTCCCCTGGTCGAGTATTACAAAGTCTCCTGATTGAGTATAACAAAGGCCCCTGATCGAGTATAACAAAGTCCCCTTATCAAGTATAAAAAAAGTCCCCTCATCGAGTACAAAAAGTCCCCTGATCGAGTATAACAAAGTCCCCTGATCGAGTATAACACATCCCCTGATCGAGTATAACATATCATCTGATCGTATATAACAAAGTCCCCCGGTCGAGATAGTAATGTCCCATGATCGAGTATAACAAAGCCCCCTCATCGAGTATGACAAAGGCCCCTCATGGAGTATCACAAAGACAGCTGATGGAGTATACCAAAGCCTCCTGATC
Organism: Homarus americanus; assembly: GCF_018991925.1. Taxonomy (NCBI): domain Eukaryota; kingdom Metazoa; phylum Arthropoda; class Malacostraca; order Decapoda; family Nephropidae; genus Homarus; species Homarus americanus. Next base: position 2,333 of record NW_024724558.1, read on the forward strand.
GAGTATAACAAAGTCCCCTGAACGAGTATAACACATCCGCTGATCGAGTATAACATATCCCCTGATCGTATATAACAAAGTCCCCTGGTCGAGATAGTAATGTCACATAATCGAGTATAACAAAGCCCCCTCATCGAGTATGACAAAGCCCCCGGATGGAGTATAACAAAGACAGCTAATAGAGTATAACAAAGTCCCCTGGTCGAGCATAACAAAGCCCCCTCATCGAGTATAATAAAGTCCCCTGATCGAGTATAACAAAGGCCCCTCATCGAGTATAACAAAGCCCCCTCATCGAGCATAACAAAGCCGCCTGATCGAGTATAACAAAGCCCCCTGATCGAGTATAAAAAAGAACCTGATCGAGTACAACAAAGTCCCCTGATCGAGTATAACAAAGTTACCTGATCGAGTATAACACATCCCCTGATCGAGTATAACATATCCCCTGATCGTATATAACAAAGTCCCCTGGTCGAGATAGTAATGTCCCATGATCGAGTATAACAAAGCCCCCTCATCGAGTATGACAAAGGCCCGTGATGGAGTATAACAAAGACAGCTGATGGAGTATAATTTTGTCCCCTGGTCGAGTATAACAAAGGCCCCTCATCGAGTATAAGAAAGCTCCCTGATCGGATATTACAAAGTCCCTGATTGAGTATAACAAAGTCCCCAGATCGAGTATAACAAAGTTCTCTGGTCGAGTATAAAAAAGACTCCTAAGCGAGTATAACAAAGTCTCCTGATCGAGTATAGCAATATCCCGTGATCGAGTATAACAAAGTCCCCTAATAGAGTACAACAAAGTCCGCTGGTCGAGTATAACAAAGTCTCCTGATCGAGTAAAACAAAGTCCAATGATCGAGTATAACAAAGTCCCCTTGTCGAGTATAACAAATTCCACTGGTCGAGTAAAACAAAGTCCCCTGGTCGAGTATAAGAAACGTCCCCTGGTCGAGTATAACAAATTCCCCTGATCGACTATAACAAAGGCCCTGATCGAGCATAACAAAGTCCCCTGATCGAGTATAACAAATTCCCCTGATCGAGTATAACAAAGGCCCTGATCGAGCATAACAAAGTCCCCTGGTCGAGTATAAGAAACGTCCCCTTATCGAGTATAACAAATTCCCCTGATCGAGTATAACAAAGGCCCTGATCAAGCATAACAAAGTCCCCTGGTTCGATTATAACAAAAGCCCATGATCGAGTATAACAAAGTCCCTTGCTCGAGAAAAGCAAAGTCCCCTCATCGAGTATAACAAAGTCCCCTAATCGAGTATAACAAAGACCAAACATCGAGTATAACAAATTCCTCTGATTGAGTATAACAAAGTCCCTGATCGAGTATAACAAAGCCCCATCGAGAATAACAAAAACCCCACATCGAGTATAAAAAGTCCCCTGATCGAGTATAACAAAGTCCCTCATCGGGTATAAAGTCCCCTGATCGAGTATATCAAAGCCCCCTCATCGAGAAAAGTCCCCTGATCGAGTATAACAAAGTCCCCTGATCGAGTATATCAAAGCCCCCTCATCGTGTGTATAACAAGGTCCCCATATCGAGTATAACAAAGTCCCTGGTCGAGTATAACAAAGTCCCTGATCGAGTACAACAAAGTCTCCTGATCGAGTATAACAAAGGGTCCCGTTTGAGTATAATAATGTCTCCTGATCGAGTATAACAAAGTCCCCTGATCGAGTATAACACATCCCCGGATCGAGTATAACAAAGTCCCCTGGTCAAGTATAACAAAGTCCCCTGATCGAGGATACCAAAGCCCCCTGATCGAGTATAACAAAATCCCCTAATCGAGAATAACAAAGTCCCCTGGTCGAGTATAACAAAGTCTCCTGATGGAGTAAAAAAGTCCAATGATCGAGTATAACAAAGTCCCCTGGTCGAGTATAACACATTCCCCTGATCGAGCATAACAAACCCGCCTGATCGAGTAAAACAAAGCCCCATGATCGAGTATAAAAAAGTCCCCTGATCGAGTACAACAAAGTCCCCTGATCGAGTATAACAAAGGCCCCCGGTTGAGTGTAACAAAGTCTCCTGATCGAGTATAACAAAGTTCCCTGATCGAGTATAACACATCCCCTGACCGAGTATAACATATCCCCTGATCGTATATAACAAAGTTCCTGGTCGAGATAGTAATGTCCCATGATCGAGTATAACAAAGCCCCCTCATCGAGTATGACAAAGGCCCCTCATGGAGTATAACAAAGACAGCTTATGGAGTATAACAAAGTCCCCTGGTCGAGTATACAAAGGCCCCTCATCGAGTATAAGAAAGCCCCCTGATCGGATATTACAAAGTCAGTCACTGATCGAGTATAACAAAGTCCCCAGATCGAGTATAACAAAGTCCCCTGGTCGAGTAAAAAAAGACTCCTATTCGAGTATAACAAAGTCTTCTGATCGAGTATAACAATGTCCCCTGATCGAGTATAACAAAGTCCCTTGATCGAATATAACAAAGACCCCTGATCGAGTATAACAAATCCCCTGATCGAGTAAAACAAAGTCCCCTGATCGAGTACAACAAAGTCCGCTGGTCGAGTATAACAAAGTCTCCTGATCGAGTAAAACAAAGTCCAATGATCGAGTATAACAAAGTCTCCTGGTCGAGTATAACAAATTCCCCTGGTCGAGTATAACAAACTCCCTTGGTCGAGTATAACAAACGTCCCCTGGTCGAGTATAACAAATTCCCCTGATCGAGTATAACAAAGGCCCTGATCGAGCATAACAAAGTACCCTGATCGAGTATAACAAATCCCCCTGGTTCGAGTATAACAAAAGCCTTTGATAAAGTGTAATAAAGGCCCCTGATCGAGTATAACAAAGGCCCCTATTCGAGTATAACAAAGTCTCCTGATCGAGTAAAACAAAGTCCAATGATCGAGTATAACAAATTCCCCTGGTCGAGTATAATAAAGTTCCCTGATCGAGTATTACAAAGTCCCATTGTCGAGTATAATAAAGTCCCCTGACCGAGCGTAACAAAGTCCCCTGATCGAGAGTATCAAAGCCCCCTGGTCGAGTACAGTATAATAAAGGCCCCTCATGGAGTATAACAAAGTCTCATGATCGAATATAACAAAGTCCCCTGGTTCGATTATAACAAAAGCCCATGATCGAGTATAACAAAGTCCCTTGCTCGAGAAAAGCAAAGTCCCCTCATCGAGTATAACAAAGTCCCCTAATCGAGTATAACAAAGACCAAACATCCCCTGATCGATTATATAACAAAGTCCCCTGGTCGAGAATAGTAATGTCCCCTGATCGAGTATAACAAAGTCCCCTGATCGAGTATAACAAAGTCCCCTGATCGAGATATAACAAAGTCCCCACATCGAGTATAAAAAAGTCCCCTGGTCGAGTATAACAAAGTCCCCTCATCGGGTATGACAAAGTCCCCTGATCGAGTATATCAAAGCCCCCTCATCGAGTATAACAAAGTCCCCTGATCGAGTATAACAAAGTCCCCTGGTCGAGTACAACAAAGTCCCCTGATCGAGTACAACAAAGTCTCCTGATCGAGTATAACAAAGGGTCCCGTTTGAGTATAATAACTTCTCCTGATCGAGTATAACAAAGTACCCTGATCGAGTATAACACATCCCCGGATCGAGTATAACAAAGCCCAATCATCGAGTATACAAAGTCCCCTGAAGGTGTATAACAAAGTCCCCTGATCGAGTATAACAAAGTCCCCTGATCGAGTATAACACATCCCCTGACCGAGTATAACATATCCCCTGATCGTATATAACAAAGTCCCCTGGTCGAGATAGTAATGTCCCATGATCGAGTATAACAAAGCCCCCTCATCGAGTATGACAAAGGCCCCTGATGGAGTATAACAAAGACAGCTGATGGAGTATAACAAAGTCCCCTGGTCGAGTATAACAAAGGCCCCTATCGAGTATAAGAAAGCCCCCTGATCGGATATTACAAAGTCCCTGATCGAGTATAACTATGTCTCCTGATCGAGCATAACAAAGTCCCCTGATCGAGTATAACAAAGACCCCTGATCGAGTATAACAAAGTCCCCTAATCGAGTATAACAAAGGCCCCTGATCGAGTATAACAAACTCCTCTGATCGAGCCTAACAAAGACCCCTGGTCGAGTATAACAAAACCACCTGATCGAATATAACAAAGTCCCCTGGTCGAGATAGTAATGTCCCCTGATCGAGGATAACAAAGCCCCCTGATCGAGTATAACAAAGTCCCCTGATCGAGCACAAAAAAGTCCGCTGGTCGAGTATAACAAATCCCCTCATCGAGAATAACAAAGTCCCTTGATCGAGAATATCAAAGCCCCCTGGTCGAGTATAATAAAGGCCTCTCATGGAGTATAACAAAGTCTCATGATCTCAAATAACACAGTCCCCTGGTTCGAGTATAACAAAAGCCCTTGATCAAGTATAACAAAGGCCCCTCATCGAGTATAACAAAGTCCTCTAATCGAGTATAACAAAGGCCCCTCATCGAGTCTACCAAAGGCCCCTCATCGAGTATAAGAAAGTCCCCTCATCGAATATAAGAAAGCCCCCTGATCGAATATAACAAAGTCCCCTGATCGAGTATAACAAATGCCCTTGATCGAGTATAACAAAGTCCCCAGGTCGAGTATAATAAATTTCCCTGATCGAGTATAACTAAGTCTCATGATCGAGTATAACACATCCCCGGATCGAGTATAACAAAGCCCAATCATCGAGTATACAAAGTCCCCTGAAGGTGTATAACAAAGTCCCCTGATCGAGTATAACAAAGTCCCCTGATCGAGTATAACACATCCCCTGACCGAGTATAACATATCCCCTGATCGTATATAACAAAGTCCCCTGGTCGAGATAGTAATGTCCCATGATCGAGTATAACAAAGCCCCCTCATCGAGTATGACAAAGGCTCCGGATGGAGTATAACAAAGACAGCTGATGGAGTATAACAAAGTCCCCTGGTCGAGTATAACAAAGGCCCCTCATCGAGTATAAGAAAGCCCCCTGATCGGATATTACAAAGTCCCTGATCGAGTATATCAAAGTCCCTAGATCGAGTATAACAAAGTCCCCTGGTCGAGTAAAAAAAGACTCCCATTCGAGTATAACAATGTCCCCTGATCGAGTATAACAAAGTCCCCTGATCGAGTATAACAAAGACCCCTGATCGAGTATAACAAAGTCCCCTAATCGAGTAAAACAAAGGCCCCTGGTCGAGTATAACAAAGTCCCCTGATCGAGGATAACAAAGCCCCCTGATCGAGTATAACAAAGTCCCCTGATCGAGCACAAAATAGTCCGCTGGTCGAGTATAACAAATCCCCTCATCGAGAATAACAAAGTCCCTTGATCGAGAATATCAAAGCCCCCTGGTCGAGTATAATAAAGGCCCCTCATGGAGTATAACAAAGTCTCATGATCTCGAATAACACAGTCCCCTGGTTCGAGTATAACAAAAGCCCTTGATCAAGTATAATAAAGGCCCCTCATCGAGTATAACAAAGTCCTCTAATCGAGTATAACAAAGGCCCCTCATCGAGTATAAGAAAGTCCCCTCATCGAGTATAAGAAAGTCCCCTCATCGAATATAAGAAAGCCCCCTGATCGAATATAACAAAGTCCCCTGATCGAGTATAACAAATGCCCTTGATCGAGTATAACAAAGTCCCCTGGTCGAGTATAATAAATTTCCCTGATCGAGTATAACTAAGTCTCATGATCGAGAATAACAAATTCCCATGGTTCGAGTATAACAAAATCCCCTGGTATGGTATAACAAAGGCCCCTGATCGAGTAAACAAGCGGCTCTGATCGAGTATAACAAAGTCCCCTGATAGAGTATAACAAAGTCCCATGGTCGAGTATAACAAAGTCACCTGATCGAGTATAACAAAGGCCACCGGTTGAGTATAACAAAGCCTCCTGATCGAGTATAAAAAAGTCCTCTGGTCGAGTATAACAAAGTCCCCTAATCGAGTATAACAAAGTCCCCTGGTCGACTATAACAAAGTCCCCTGGTCGAGTATTACAAAGTCCCCTGATCGAGTATAACAAAGTCCCCTGATCGAGTATATCAAATCCCCTTCATCGTGTATACCAAGATCCCCTGATCGAGTATAACAAATTCCCCTGGTCGAGTATAACAAAGTCCCCCTGGTTGAATATAACAATGGCTCATGATCGAGTATAACAAAGGCCTCTCATCGAGTAAACAAGCGGCTCTGATCGAGTATAACAAAGTCCCCTGATAGAGTATAACAAAGCCCTTTGATCGAGTATAACAAAGACCACTGGTCGAGCATAACAAAGGACCCTGGTCGAGTATAACAAAGTCTCCTCATCGAGTATAACAAAGCCCAATCATCGAGTATAAGAAAGTCCCCTGATGGAGTATAACAAAGTCCCCTAATCGAGTATAACAAAGTCCCATGATCGAGTATAACAAAGTATCCTGGTCGAGTAAAACAAAGTCCCTTGATCGAGAATAACAATGGCCCCTGATCGAGTATAACAGAGTCCCCTTATCGAGCATAACAAAGGCCCCTGGTCGAGTATAACAAAGCCCCCCTCATCGAATATTACAAAGTCCCTGATCGAGTATAACAAAGTCCCAAGATCGAGTATAACAAAGTCCCCTGGTCGAGTAAAAAAGACTCCTATTCGAGTATAACAATGTCCCCATATCGAGTATAACAAAGTCCCCTGATCGAGTATAACAAAGACCCCTGATCGAGTATAACAATGTCCCCTGGTCGAGTAAAACAAAGTCAACTGGTCGAGTATAACAAAGTCCCCTGATCGAGGATAACAAAGCCCCCTGATCGAGTATAACAAGTCCCCTGATCGAGCACAAAAAAGTCCGCTGGTCGAGTATAGCAAATCCCCTCATCGAGAATAACAAAGTCCCTTGATCGAGAATATCAAAGCCCCCTGGTCGAGTATAATAAAGGCCCCTCATGGAGTATAACAAAGTCTCATGATCTCGAATAACACAGTCCCCTGGTTCGAGTATAACAAAAGCCCTTGATCAAGTATAACAAAGGCCCCTCATCGAGTATATCAAAGTCCTCTAATCGAGTATAACAAAGTCCCCTTATCGAGTATAACAAAGCCCAATCATCGAGTATAACAAAGTCCCCTGATCGAGAATAACAAAGGCTCCTAATCGTGTCTAACAAAGTCCCTTGATCGAGTTTAGCAAAGGCCCTTGATCGAGTGTAACAAATGTCCCTCATCGAGTATAACAAAGTCCCCTAATCGAATATAACAAAGCCCCCTGATCGAGTATAACAAAGTCCCCTGGTTGAATATAACAATGGCCCATGATTGAGTATAACAAAGGCCCCTCATCGAGTATAACAAAGGCCCCTCATCGAGTCTAACAAAGTCCCCTGATCGATTATGACAAAGGCCCTAGATCGAGTAAAACAAAGCCAAATCATCGAGAATAACAAAGTCCCCTAATCGAGTATAACAAAGTCACCTGGTCGAGTATATCAAAGCCCCCTGATCGAGTATAACAAAGTCCCCTGATCGAGTATAACAAAGTCCTTTGGTCGAGCATAACAAAGGACCCTCATCGAGTATAACAAAGTCCCCTGATCGAGTATAACAAAGTCCCCTTATCGAGCATAACAAAGGCCCCTGGTCGAGTATAACAAAGCCCCCCTGATCGAATATTACAAAGTCCAGTGATCAAGTATAACAAAGTCCCCTGATCGAGTATAACAAAGTCCCCTGGTCGAGCATAACAAAGGCCCCTCATGCAGTATAACAAAGACCCTGATGGAGTATAACAAAGTCCTCTGATCAAGGAAAACAAAGCCCCCTGATCGAGTATAACAAAGTCCCCTGATCGAGTATAACAAAGTCCATTGATCGAGTATAACACATCCCCTGATCGAGTATAACATATCCCCTGATCGTGTATAACAAAGTTCCCTGGTCGAGTATAGTAATGTCCCCTGATCGAGTATAACAAAGCCTCCTGATCGAGTATAAAAAAGTCGCCTGGTCGAGTATAACAAAGTCCCTGATCGAGTATAACAAAGTCCTCTGATCGAATATAACAAAGTCCCCTAATCGAGTATAACAAAGGCCCTTGATCGAGTATAATAAAGGCCATTAATCGAGTTTAACAAAGTCCCTTGGTCGAGAATAACAAAGCCCCTGATCGAGTAAAACAAAGTCCCCCGATCGAGTATAAGAAAGTTCTCTGATCGTGTATAACAAAGTCCCCCGATCGAATATAACAAAGGCCCCTGATCGAGTATAACAAAGTCCCCTGGTCGAGTATAACAAAGTCCCCTTATCGAGTATAACAAAGTCCCCTTGTCAAGTATTACAAATTCCCCTGATCGAGAATAACAAAGTCCCCTGGTCGAGTATAACCAAGGCCCCTGATCGAGAATAACAAAGTCCTCTGATCGAATATAACAAAGTCCCCTTATCGAGCATAACAAAGGCCCCTGGTCGAGCATAACAAAGCCCCCCAGATCAAATAATACAAAGTCCCCTGATCAAGTATAACAAAGTCCCCTGATCGAGTATAACAAAATCCCCTGTTCGAGTATAACAAAGGCCCCTAATGGAGCAAAACAAAGTGCCTGATGGAGTATAACAAAGTCCCCTGATCGAGGAAAACAAGGCCCCTGATCGAGTATAACAAAGTCCCCTGATCGAGTATAACAAAGGGCCCTGATCGAGTATAACAAATTCCCCTGATCGAGCCTAACAAAGACCCCTGGTCGAGTATAACAAAACCACCTGATCGAATATAACAAAGTCCCATGGTTGAGTATAACCAAGCCCCCTGATCGTGTATAGCAAAGTCCCCTGATCGAGTATAACAAATTTCCCTGATCGAGTATTACAAAGGCCCCCGGTTGAGTATAACAAAGCCTCCTGACTGAGTATGACAAAGTCCCCTGATCGAATATAACACATCCCCTGATCGAGTATAACATATCCCCTGATCGTGTATAACAAAGTTCCCTGGTCGAGTATAGTAGTGTCCCCTGATCGAGTATAACAAAGGCCCCTCATCGAGAATAACAAAGTCCCCTGATCGAGTATAACAAAGTCCATTGATCGAGTATAACACATCCCCTGATCGTGTATAACAAAGTTCCCTGGTCGAGTATAGTAATGTCCCCTGATCGAGTATAACAAAGGCTCCTGATCGAGTATAACAAAGTCCCCTGGTCGAGTATAACAAAGTCCCTGATCGAGTATAACAAAGTCCTCTGATCGAATATAACAAAGTCCCCTAATCGAGTATAACAAAGGCCCTTGATCGAGTATAATAAAGGCCATTAATCGAGTTTAACAAAGTCCCTTGGTCGAGTATAACAAAGCCCCTGATCGAGTAAAACAAAGTCCCCCGATCGAGTATAAGAAAGTTCTCTGATCGTGTATAACAAAGTCCCCCGATCGAATATAACAAAGGCCCCTGATCGAGTATAACAAAGTCCCCTGGTCGAGTATAACAAAGTCCCCTTATCGAGTATAACAAAGTCCCCTTGTCAAGTATTTCAAATTCCCCTGATCGAGTATAATAAAATCCCCTGGTCGAGTATAACAAAGGCCCCTAATGGAGCAAAACAAAGTCCCTGATGGAGTATAACAAAGTCCCCTGATCGAGGAAAACAAGGCCCCTGATCGAGTATAACCAAGCCCCCTGATCGTGTATAGCAAAGTCCCCTGATCGAGTATAACAAATTCCCCTGATCGAGTATTAAAAAGGCCCCCGGTTGAGTATAACAAAGCCTCCTGACTGAGTATGACAAAGTCCCACTGATCGAATATAACACATTCCCTGATCGAGTATAACATATCCCCTGATCGTGTATAACAAAGTTCCCTGGTCGAGTATAGTAGTGTCCCCTGATCGAGTATAACAAATTCCCCTGGTTCGAGTATAAGAAAAGCCCCTGATATAGTATAACAAAGGCCCCTGATTGAGCATAACAAAGCCCCCTGATCATGTTTAAAAAAATCCCCTGTTCGAGTATAGCAAAGGCCCTTGATCGAGTATAACAAATGCCCCTCATCGAGTCCAACAAAGTCCCGTAATCGATTACAAAAAGGCTCTTCATCGAGTATAACAAAGCCCAATCATCGAGTATAACAAAGTCCACTGATCGAGTATAACAAAGTCCTCTGGTCGAGGAAAACAAAGCCCCCGGATCAAGTATAACAAAGTCCCCTGATTGAGTATAACAAAGTCCCCTTGTTGACCATAACAAAGGCCCCTGGTCGAGTATAACAAAGTCCCCTAATCGAATATAACAAAGCCCCCTGAACGAGTATAACAAAGGCCACTGGTCGAGCACAAAAAAGGACCCTGGTCGAGTATAACAAAGTTCTCTGATCGAGTATAACAAAGCCCAATCATCGAGTATAACAAAGTCCCCTGATCGAGAATAACAAAGTCCCCTGGTCGAGCATAACAAAGTCCCCTCATCGAGTATAACAAAGTCCCCTTACCGAGTATAACAAAGCCCAACCATCGAGTATAACAAAGGACCCTGGTCAAGTATAACAAAGTCCCATGATCGAGAATAACAAAGGCTCCTAATCGAGTCTAACAAAGTCCCCTGATCGAGTTTAGCAAAGGCCCTTGATCGAGTGTAACAAATGTCCCTCATCGAGTATATCAAAGTCCCCTAATCGATTATAACAAAGCCCCCTGATCGAGTATAACAAAGTCCCCTGGTTGAATATAACAATGGCCCATGATCGAGTATAACATATCCCCTGATCGTGTATAACAAAG
>NW_024724559.1:0-15570 GCF_018991925.1 Homarus americanus
GGCGGCCCGGCAGGCGGGCGGGCTTATATACAGACATTCTCCACCTCAGTGGCCACCTCATTGGCCACGAGTGCCGCATGCGTCATCCGCAAGCTACGCCCCACCTCCAAGAGGGAGGGACTGCCTTGGATGAACGATACTACCGCTGCGTCCACAGCACGCCACCTACTCCCACCAAACCGTGGGCGAAGCCACACCAGGACCACCTGTAGTAGCAACCACAACAACATGACTGGACGAGGCAAAGGAGGCAAGGGACTTGGAAAGGGTGGCGCCAAGCGTCATCGTAAGGTGCTTCGTGACAACATCCAGGGTATCACCAAGCCCGCCATTCGTCGTCTAGCTCGGCGTGGAGGTGTTAAACGTATAGCCGGCCTTATCTACGAGGAGACCCGCGGCGTCCTCAAGGTGTTTCTGGAGAACGTCATCCGTGACGCCGTCACCTACACCGAGCACGCAAAAAGGAAGACCGTCACCGCCATGGATGTGGTGTATGCCCTGAAACGGCAGGGCCGCACCCTTTATGGTTTTGGTGGTTAATCAACCTGATGGACGGGCGCACACCACCACCACCACCACGACAAACAAATATACGGACCTAATTTTAGATCCACATTTAAATCGCTAAAGAGTTGGTTAGACACTGAGTAAATCGTTGAAAATATATCCAATAACATGATCCTCTAATTCTGATCAAAAAGGAGTGATAGGTTGTGTGTGAACGTGTTGGAACCACTTCCTAATAATTGTCAGTCAGTCAGTCAACATTCACCTAACCTCCAGGAACCTCACCTAACTTCCTGTAGCGTCACCGAACCTCACGAAATGTAACCCAATGTAGTTTATAATCTATCCTAACATGACATAACATAACCACGCACTATATTACTTCGGTAAGAGTAATGAGTTTTAATACGCACAGTTGCAGTTATCATTCATTCATACATACATACATACATACATACATACATACATACATACATACATAACATGCTAGTGGCAGGGGGGGATTGAAGTGAATTTTAGGAGGATAGAATAGGTGCAGTGGCTAAACAGCGCTTGCGTGAGGGACTTTAAGCAGCAACTCGCCTGGATGCGGCAGGATAGAGTCAGGTCAAGCGTCCGGTGCATGTTGGGTTCCGCCATGGTTTCTCCGTGTTTGGTCGGCTTGATTGTGTGTGTTGTTTTCTTGTTTGGAGGAAATGTCTTGGTATTCTTCTTCTTAGCTTGAAGTTGATTTTCTTCTAACTCTTCTCCTCTTGTTGTTCGTCTTCCTCGTGTCTGCTATCATTCTGTAAAGACTTTCTATATGTATGTAGGTATGAGTGAGTAACAGTTGCCGGTTACAGTGATACTTCATATTCGCTGGTGTTGTACTGTATGGCTTCGGTATTTCTTAATATACAAACGGCACCGTTAGGGGATTGAGGTATTTAAAAACCAGCCTGCATTACTTATATATAGAAATAAATAATGTGGCTTGGACAATAATGACGACTACTCTCTCCTACCTTCCCCAAACAAGGGCTTTTCGAAAGTATACATTGGACACAAATGACTTAGTACATCATAAATTGGTGGTTTAACAAAAGCCCTCATTAGAGAAAGGTGAAGGAGCACACAGTGAAAATACAGATTAATGTTTGCACGCGTAGATCATGTAAGGTGAGATGTTGAACACCAGACACGTAGTAGTAACTCCTCATGAGCGGCGTTAAGGGAGGGGCCCATGGATAGCAGTTACCCACAGGATGGTGTTATGAGGAATTCACATGATGATGCTAGCAAAAACATTCACTACGTGTTGCATCAGAAGATCTTGGGACACCACGGGTCGACATGACCGGCCTCTATCGTGGGAGTCTCAGGTAGCGATAACTGTACTGGGACCTCACTGTGTGAAGGTGGTTAGCTAGCTTGGGTAAGACTCAACTGCCGAGTTGTGTTTCACTGAGTTAAGCACTGTTCACCACTATTCATCACTGGTTCCATTCCTTGGCCAAATGAGATAGTACCTTATGGCAAGAACTTGTTGATAGTCCGCTGGGGAGGAGGGTTCAGGGGAGTGAGTTGGTATGGGCCAACATATAAATAATAATAATAATAATAATAATAATTAACGGTTTATTGAAAGAGCTTGGCAGCCAGAAGACTGAAAATATACAGTTACATAGTTGGGGAATGGGTTACGAATTACAAATAATATACAAGTAACATGAGTGACACAAATAAGACATATAATAACTAGCTGGGGAAAAGCTCAAACTACAGTTCATTTCAACATAGTGACAGTGCAAGGAGTAGTGTTTACTGGGAGTGAGTACACTGATTTATTACAAGTTATCGATAATTTTTACAATGGTTGGGACTGGGCTGTTCTTATAGCGATCAGTTCGTGCACGGATGGGCTGGGCTGGATGCGGTTGTGGTGTCAAAGAGCAATTCTCGGACTAGGGATCTCAGGTGGTAGTAGGAGCCGGTGTCGGGGATGGTGTAGAAGCTTCTTACCAAATTTGCAGATGAGGTCGTGGTGATGGTCAGTGAGAGTCTAAAGGGTCAGTGTGTTGAGCGCTTCTTGATATGTGGAGTAGGAAGGGTAGAGAATAATCTTGCATGGCCTCTTTTGCACTTTTTCGAGGTGTTTACGTTGTGTGGCATTTAGGGAGGAAGACCAGGTGGAGGAGGTATAGGTGAGCTTGGGAAGTATGAATGTTGTGTAAACACTGAGGAGCTCGTGTGCAGGACCACCGAGGGACTTGAGTCGGCGTAGGAGGTGGAGACGGAAACTGGAGGATTTGATAACTTCACTGACGTGTGGTTTCTAATTTAGTTTGTTGTCTATATGTATGTGTGTGTGTGTGTGTGTGTGTGTGTGTGTATACTACTGTACTTTTTAGATCCTCCTACGCAACCTAACCTATTATAGTTAAGTATAGTAGGCTATACACTATTTTGTTAGTATGTGTTATAAAATGAAATTGCATGTTATTATTATTAATATTATTATTATTAATATTATTATTATTATTATTATTAGTAGTAGTAGTAGTAGTAGTATTATTATTATTATTATTATTATTGTTATTATTATTACATGCTAATATAATACTAAGTTGCCCGCCAGATTTCCTCAGAGATGGGAGGAGCACATTGGCGGCGGTGTTGTTTATCCTCCGCCCGATTACTGATTCCTATTCACCGAGCCAGAGCTGGCGGGCGGCGTGTTATGTGCCACGTTTTGTTTCCCATTGGGCGTACCGCTCAGCTGGGGAGTAGGAGATTTCATAAAAAGAAAGTTTGAGTGGAGAGCACACCTTTTCCTTCACATACAGTTATCTTAGACCATCTACTAGTATAATAGTTTGCACAAAAATACTCTACACTCTTTCTAGGTTGTTGCTATTTTTTTTTTTTTTTTTTTGACTTCTCATCAGATTGTGCATTCAACTAATATACACTATTAGTGTGTTTATTATTATGTTTTATAGTATTATTTCGTATAATATTGGGTACCACAATTATAGTCACTAGTATAGTATATTATTGGGGTTTATAGCAGTTTGTGGTCTAATAGTATCATGCTTTATGAGTGGTGTTCTATGTAGTGATGATTAGGCAATAAAATATGCTTTGGGTGTTTATAGCAGTTTTTGTGGTCTACTAGTATCATGCTTTATGGGTGGTGTTCTATGTAGTGATGATTAGGCCATAAAATATGCTTTTGGTTTATTGCTAACAAAATATACTTTGCTCTACCGCTGTCGTGCAAAACATGGTGAAACTTACATACACCGTTAATAAAGTATTCATGGAAGAAGAAGAAGAAGAAGAAGAAGAAGAAGAAGAAGTACGAGGTAGAATTGTGGAGGGAATGAACAGTGAGACAATGTAAAGCCTCCGGGATGGCGGCAGCGTTTCTGTTATTAATATATAATAAGACAATAGGAAAATATGTTGTTGTCTCTACCTGTATTATTACCTTTGCGATAGCATGGTTCAATTTGGGGAGGACAGAGGAAGGAGCAGGAGGTTAGGAAGGGAGAGATAGTGTCTGTGATCCTCGGGTCACCACTCCTCGGATTGTGTCAGTTCAAGTTTAGAAGCTCCAACAACTTTCCCTGAATACGAATTGGCAACCTTTCGATTTACAACAGGTACCTACTTACTGCTACAGTAGGTAGGTGAACAGGGACCAAGGGGGCTAGGAATAGTGTCCAAACAACTTGCTCCTGCCTGCCTGTGTGATGTAGTCGTGGCCAGAATTAGGTTAGGATACAGACACATCTGGCTAGTTAGTAACGCTGTACCCATACCGGAACACTCAGCATGTAAACTTGGTGATACACCTTTAAAGCACTACTATATTATTGAATGTGACACTGTCAAAGACTCCAGGCCACCTCACTTATTGTATCTTGAACTATGTCATTACTTCATTGAGGACATTACATTCTTGCTCTTTATCCCAAATTGGCTAGCCCACACTGGTAAATGTGTACTGTACTGTCAATGAATCTGATGTATTTCTTTGTGTATGAACCTGACTGAAAATAAGGTCGCCTCCCTGGCTCCTGCTGCTTCTTGCGCCCTTCTAAGTCCCGTTTAAGTCCCCCACCCCAGGCCCCCACAACCGCCCTTCACATCTACACCATTCAAAATCAATTTCACTCTATTTCCACAATACTATGCTAATTACACGTAAAATAGAGTGTTATCCTGCAAAACGTTGATGTCGTATATTTCTCTCTTTAAGTGATATCCTGTGGTTCCGAAAGGAGCCTGTTTGGTTAGGTTGTCTTGTGTGAACGAACCTTGGGTTCTTATTTCTTCTCTGTCTTCTTGGGGAGGAGCACAGCTTGGATGTTAGGAAGGACACCCCCTTGGGCAATGGTGACTCCAGACAGGAGCTTGTTCAGCTCCTCGTCATTGCGAATGGCAAGCTGAAGATGACGCGGGATAATGCGGGTCTTCTTGTTGTCGCGGGCGGCGTTACCGGCCAGCTCGAGCACTTCTGCTGCCAGGTACTCCATGACGGCTGCAAGGTACACAGGGGCACCTGCACCAACACGCTCAGCATAGTTGCCTGTACGCAAGAGACGGTGGATCCTACCCACGGGGAACTGGAGTCCGGCCCTGCTAGAACGGGACTTTGACTTGCCCTTCACCTTGCCTCCCTTGCCGCGTCCTGACATGTTGCTGCTGCTGCTTTTCGTGATAGGAGTTAAATTTCCTCGGGCCACCTTGGTCTTTTATACCAAGCTCAGGATCAGGCCAGGTGGCCGTCTCGCGGACCCAACCAATGTAAGAGAGCCGTAGCTGCAGCCAGTCTGATCCTGAGCGGCCCGCTCGGTATATAAGGAAAAGTTAGTCGGGCCAGTTTTCAATTCTCTCGCTCCGCGCCACGAGTAACTGTGCCGCCATGCCTCCCAAAACTCCCGGAAAGGCTGCCAAGAAGGCTGGAAAGGCCCAGAAGGCCATTGCCAAGGGTGACAAGAAGAAGAAGCGCAGGAGGAAGGAAAGCTACAGCATCTACATCTACAAGGTACTGAAGCAAGTGCACCCCGACACAGGAGTCTCCTCCAAAGCTATGTCCATCATGAACTCTTTCGTGAACGACATCTTCGAGCGCATCGCTGCCGAGGCTTCCCGCCTGGCGCACTACAACAAACGCTCCACCATTACAAGTCGGGAAATCCAGACAGCTGTCCGACTCTTGTTGCCCGGTGAACTGGCCAAGCATGCCGTGTCTGAGGGCACCAAGGCTGTCACCAAGTACACCTCTTCCAAGTAAGAGGTTACTTGTGCAAAACAAACACGCCATCCCACTACTACAACTTAATCGGCTCCATCGGAGCCACAGTTACATGTTAAAGAGACAGTTACCGACAGTGATATATTGAGAGGGAAATAAAAAAAAAAAAAAATTATAATAATCTGCATTCTCTATTGGCGTAGAAAAAAAAAAAAAAAATTATAATAATCTGCATTCTCTATTGGCGTAGAAACCGGACTAAATCGAAACATAATAAATAAATAAATAAATTCTGCGTGGAGTACTTTTACACCCACTGCAAAGTGACATACATGGAGTGTGTTTGGGCTTCATTTCATGTTTGCAGCACGCCTATTTCATGTAAACAATTTATTTTATTTTATTGTATTTTATTGTATTTTCTTTTATTTTATTTATTTATTTACTTACTTATTCTTTATATATTTATTTGTTACTAGCTCTTGTTTGTTGCACCCACCCACCTCCCGAATTGTTGACCTACTATACATTCGTGCCTGCACGAATGTTACCAACTTACCGTTAGGCGATTTGGGTAACCGAAATTAACGCTCTCCTACCACCAACCATTTCGATTGTCATGAAAATTATCTTCAGAACAGTTCTTTGGCCCTGAGAAGGGCCGAGTTATAGATGTCTGGTAGGTTTTGTTGTGCTTTTTCTTTTTCCCCAAGGAAGAGGACTTAAGCACGCTCTCCGCGGATGCGCCGGGCCAGCTGGATGTCCTTCGGCATGATGGTAACGCGCTTGGCGTGAATGGCACACAGGTTGGTGTCCTCGAAAAGACCCACCAGGTAAGCCTCAGGGGCTTCCTGCAGAGCCATGACGGCAGACGACTGGAAGCGCAGGTCAGTCTTGAAATCCTGGGCGATCTCACGCACCAGGCGCTGGAAGGGCAGCTTCCTGATGAGTAGCTCTGTGCTCTTCTGGTAACGACGGATCTCACGAAGGGCGACGGTTCCGGGCCTGTAACGATGGGGCTTCTTGACACCACCGGTGGCTGGGGCGGACTTGCGAGCTGCCTTGGTGGCAAGCTGCTTCCGTGGAGCCTTGCCTCCAGTGGACTTGCGGGCAGTCTGTTTAGTACGGGCCATCTCGACGACGAAATAGTAAATACGGGCGGCCTGGCAGGCGGGCGGGCTTATATACAGACATTCTCCACCTCAGTGGCCACCTCATTGGCCACGAGTGCCGCATGCGTCATCCGCAAGCTACGCCCCACCTCCAAGAGGGAGGGACGGCCTTGGATGAACGATACTACCGCTGCGTCCACAGCACGCCACCTACTCCCACCAAACCGTGGGCACCATGCCCTCACACACTCTCTCTCCCTCACCATGAACGGATACGAGTTTGTTAACGTGGCGCGGATACGTCCGGACACGCCGACCTGCCCCAAGAAACTAAACCTCCTAGTTCTCCAGAAGTTTTTCGAAGCTAATGGGATCGTGGGGGTCACCAAGGTAGAACGCCTAAAGCTCCGTGGTGACATCAAGATCACCTTCGCCGAGATGGGCATGCCCGCTCAACTCGCGGAGATCCCAGACATCAACGGCATTCCTTTTAAAATGTTTGCCTTCATGTGGGACAACTTGAAGCTGGGTGTAATCTCCCACGCCGAAATTGCCCACATGGACAAAGCAGAGCTGAGTGAGCTCCTCAAGGAGCAGCAGCTCCAAGTTGTGAAGAAGCTGTCCGACACCACTGCCCTCATCGGACACCACTCCACCCTACCCAAGGAAGCTCAACTGGCGTGGGTAACTATGCCAGTCAAGCCCTACTGCAGACCGAAACGGTGTTACAAATGCCAGCACTATGGACACACTGTAAACAGGTGTGAGGCGCAGGAAGACACCTGCTCCATGTGTGGCAGCCCTGGACACCGCTACACGGCCTGCCCCAACACAGAGAAAAAATGCGTTGCCTGTGGTGGCCCACACTCCTCCGCCGACCGGACCTGCCCCAGATGGAAGGAGGAATGCAGGGTAGCCAAGGCT
Source organism: Homarus americanus (assembly GCF_018991925.1). Lineage (NCBI taxonomy): Eukaryota > Metazoa > Arthropoda > Malacostraca > Decapoda > Nephropidae > Homarus > Homarus americanus. The sequence continues at coordinate 7,789 of NW_024724559.1, forward strand.
CGCCTTGAGAAAAAACTGAGCTACAAAGAGGCCCTCCTTGCTGTACGCTCCCAAGAAAAGAAAAAACCAGCAGTAAAGAAAAACCAAGAAAAGAAAACTCAACAGAAGCAGCCCACCACACAGAACCAAGAACACCACGTGGCCCGTGGTGCTGAAGCCCACGCGGCCAGTGGTGCTGAAGCCCACGTGGTCAACCTCTCCCTCTCTGAATTCTTCCACACCTATGAGGACTTAAAATACGAGGAGAAGACGAACAAGAAGACCCAACACAAACGAATGGACAATTCAAGAGAGCAAGAAGAGAAGGAGAGAGAGAAGAAAATCGACATCAAGCTAAGAAGACCAAGACATCCCCTCCACACAAGAAACCAAAACACAATCAAGCCGACCAAGCACTGAACATCCATTGCCCAACCCAACACGCACCTGACGCCTGACCTGACGCTTGACCTGACGCTTGACCTGACGCTAGCCTGGCCTTGTCTTGTCGCCTCCCTGCCGCGTCCAGCCGGGTTGTTGCTGCTGCCCCCATCTTATAATCCCTCACGCAAGCGGTGTTTAGCCACTGCATCTGTTCTCTCCTCCTAAAATTCACTTCAATCCTCCCTTTATTCTTCTCCTGAACCTCCTTCCCCCCTGTCACTAGCATTTTTCGATTCGATTCGGCGAAGCCACACCAGGACCACCTGTAGTAGCAACCACAACAACATGACTGGACGAGGCAAAGGCGGCAAGGGACTTGGAAAGGGTGGCGCCAAGCGTCATCGTAAGGTGCTTCGTGACAACATCCAGGGTATCACCAAGCCCGCCATTCGTCGTCTAGCTCGGCGTGGAGGTGTTAAACGTATATCCGGCCTCATCTACGAGGAGACCCGCGGCGTCCTCAAGGTGTTTCTGGAGAACGTCATCCGTGACGCCGTCACCTACACCGAGCACGCAAAAAGGAAGACCGTCACCGCCATGGATGTGGTGTATGCCCTGAAACAGCAGGGCCACACCCTTTATGGTTTTGGTGGTTAATCAACCTGATGGACGGGCGCACACCACCACCACCACCACGACAAACAAATATACTGACCTAATTTTAGGTCCACATTTAAATCGCTAAAGAGTTGGTTAGACACTGAGTAAATCGTTGAAAATATATCCAATAACATGATCCTCTCTAATTCTGGACTTGTGGTATGAGTATAGGTTGTGCGTGAACGTGTTGGAACCACTTCCTAGTAATTGTCAGTCAGTCAGTCAGTCAACATTCACCTAACCTCCAGGTACCTCACCTAACTTCCTGTAGCGTCACCGAACCTCACGAAATGTAACCCAATGTAGTTTATAATCTATCCTAACATGACATAACATAACCACGCACTATATTACTTCGGTAAGAGTAATGAGTTTTAATACGCAAAGTTGCAGTTATCATTCATGCATACATACATACATACATACATAACATGCTAGTGGCAGGGGGGATTGAAGTGAATTTTAGGAGGAGAGAATAGGTGCAGTGGCTAAACAGCGCTTGCGTGAGGGACTTTAAGCAGCAACTCGCCTGGATGCGGCAGGATAGAGTCAGGTCAAGCGTCCGGTGCATGTTGGGTTCCGCCATGGTTTCTCAGTGTTTGGTCGGCTTGATTGTGTGTGTTGTTTTGTTGTTTGGAGGAAATGTCTTGGTATTCTTCTTCTTAGCTTGAAGTTGATTTTCTTCTAACTCTCCTCCTCTTGTTGTTCGTCTTCCTCGTGTCTGCTATCATTCTGTAAAGACTCTATATATGTATGTAGGTATGAGTGAGTAACAGTTGCCGGTTACAGTGATACTTCATATTCGCTGGTGTTGTACTGTATGGCTTCGGTATTTCTTAATATACAAACGGCACCGTTAGGGGATTGAGGTATTTAAAAACCAGCCTACATTACTTATATATAGAAATAAATAATGTGGCTTGGACAATAATGACGAATACTCTCTCCTACCTTCCCCAAACAAGGGCTTTTCGAAAGTATACATTGGACACAAATGACTTAGTACATACATTGGTGGTTTAACAAAAGCCCTCATTAGAGATAGGTGAAGGAGCACACAGTGAACATACAGATTAATGTTTGCACGCGTAGATCATGTAAGGTGAGGTGTTGAACACCAGACACGTGGTGTAGTAACTCCCTCACAGATGGCGTTATGAGGGGCCTGATGATGTAGCAGTTACCTCACAGATGGTGTTATGAGGAACTTCACATGATGATGCTGTAGCAAAACATTCACTACGTGGTGTCGTAGCATCTTGGGGACACCACGTGGTCCACATGACTCACTCATTCAAGTGGGTGAGGTGTGGTCCCAGGCCTCTCTATCGTGGAGTCTCAGGGGAAGTATAACCGGGTACCTGGGACCTCACTGTGTGAAGGTGGTTAGCTAGCTTGGGTAAGACTCAACTGCCGCGTTGTTTTTCACTGAGTTAAGCACTGTTCACCACTATTCATCACTGGTTCCATTCCTTTGCCAAATGAGATAGTACCTTATGGCAAGAACTTGTTGATAGTCCGGTGGGGAGGAGGGTTCAGGGGAGTGAGTTGGTATGGACCAACATATAAATAATAATAATAATAATAATAATAATTAACGGTTTATTGAAAGAGCTTGGCAGCCAGAAGGCTGAAAATATACAGTTACATATTTGGGGAATGGGTTACGAATTACAAATAATATACAAGTAACATGCGTGACACAAATAAGACATATAATAACTAGCTGGGGAAAAGCTCAAACTACAGTTCATTTCAACATAGTGACAGTGCAAGGAGTAGTGTTTACTGGGAGTGAGTACACTGATTTATTACAAGTTATCGATAATTTTTACAATGGTTGGGACTGGGCTGTTCTTATAGCGATCAGTTCGTGCACGTATGGGCTGGATGCGGTTGTGGTGTCGAAGAGCAATTCTCGGACTAGGGATCTCAGATGGTAGTAGGCGCCGGTGTAGAAGCTTCTTACCAAATTGGCAGATGAGGTCGTGGTGATGGTCAGTGAGAGTCTAAAGGGTCGGTCAGTGTGTTGAGCGCTTCTTGATATGTGGAGTAGGAAGGGTAGAGAATAATCTTGCATGGCCTCTTTTGCACTTTTTCTAGGTGTTTACGTTGTGTGGCATTTAGGGAGGAAGACCAGGTGAGCTTGGGAAGTATGAATGTTGTGTAAACACTGAGGAGCTGGTGTGCAGGAACACCGAGGGACTTGAGTCGGAGTAGGAGGTGCAGACGGAAACTGGAGGATTTGATAACTTCACTGACGTGTGGTTTCTAATTTAGTTTGTTGTCTATGGTGACGCCGAGGAGCTTCGTGGAATCTAAAACCTGGAGTGTGTTCGGACCTAGAGTAATGGAAGGAGGTGGGACAATGTCGGAGGAGAGGTTGATGTGCATAACCATGGTTGTTGGTGGCCCAGTTTTGGAGACTGTTCAATAAATCATGAAGGGCGGTATAGTTTGGAGCAGAATTGTTGACGCTGATCCCAATGGTGGAGTCGTCGACATATTTCCAGCGAGCAGGGGTTTCTCTTAGGGCATCATTGATGAGCATAAGGAAGCAGAGTGGTCCCATCTTGGTGCCTTGGGGGACGCCACAGGTGAGTGACTGAAAGGTGGAGACAGCCAGCCCCTCGGAAGCGTACAGCTTGGCGTCGGTCACTGAGGAAGTCTGTAAGCCCTGGTATAATAAGACTTCTCCGAAGCCCGAGGTCAATAGCTTAGTTGATGATTATATTGTGGTCGACTAGGTCGAACGCTTTAGTGAAATCAATGAAGGCGACAGCTACAGACGTTTTTCGTTTCTCGAGATGGCGGTATATGTAATCGAGAAAGCTGACAAGACAGTCAGTCAGTCAGTGGTGGAGGAAGTTTTCATGTTGCCAAATTGCTGAGGGTCTACTACGACTCCTGCAATATCAGCAAAAGCCCAGCCAGTCGAACACAAAACTTTCACAGATTAGGCTGGGTATTGGGGTGATTGCAATAGGTCGTAGCTGATTTAAGGATTGTGGGCTGGTTGACTTGGGTACTGGTGATACATAAGAGGTCTTCCAGTCAGCTGGGCATCTGGCTTGACTGAAAGAAGCATTGATGATGGAGCATAGGGGTTTAGCAAGCTCCGGGGAGAACTCCTTGAAGCGTTTCATTGGTAAGTCAATGGGGGTGGTAGAGCGTTTTAATTTTAGTTTTTCCAGGCGTTTTGCTATTTCAAATACTTCTACTAAGTCAGTGGGAAGGGGGGGGCTGGTAGGTAAGCAGGGAGAGTGGTTGTGTCAAGCCGGGGGAGCGTCTGGCATATAGTAGCGAAGTGTGTGTGTGTGTGTGTGTGTGTGTGTGTGTGTATACTACTGTACTTTTTAGATCCTCCTACGCAACCTAACCTATTATAGTTAAGTATAGTAGGCTATACACTATTTTGTTTGTATGTGTTATAAAATGAAATTGCATGTTATTATTATTAATATTATTATTATTAATATTATTATTATTATTAGTAGTAGTAGTATTATTATTATTATTATTATTGTTATTATTATTACATGCTAATATAATACTAAGTTGCCCGCCAGATTTCCTCAGAGATGGGAGGAGCACATTGGCGGCGGTGTTGTTTATACTCCGCCCGATTACTGATTCCTATGCACCGAGCCAGAGCTGGCGGGCGGCGTGTTATGTGCCACGTTTTGTTTCCCATTGGGCGTACCGCTCAGCTGGGGAGTAGGAGATTTCATAAAAAGAAAGTTTGAGTGGAGAGCACACCTTTTCCTTCACATACAGTTATCTTAGACCATCTACTAGTATAATAGTTTGCACAAAAATACTCTACACTCTTTCTAGGTTATTGTTATGTTTTTTTTTTTTTTTTTGATTTCTCATCAGATTGTGCATTCAACTAATATACACTATTAGTGTGTTTATTATTATGTTTTATAGTATTATTTCGTATAATATTGGGTAACACAATTAGAGTCACTAGTATAGTATATTTTCGGGGTTTATAGCAGTTTGTGGTCTAATAGTATCATGCTTTATGAGTGGTGTTCTATGTAGTGATGGATGATTAGGCAATAAAATATGCTTTGGGTGTTTATAGCAGTTTGTGGTCTACTAGTATCATGCTTTATGGGTGGTGTTCTATGTAGTGATGATTAGGCCATAAAATATGCTTTTGGTTTATTGCTAACAAAATATACTTTGCTCTACCGCTGGAGTGCAAAACATGGTGAAACTTACATACACCGTTAATAAAGTATTGATGGAAGAAGAAGAAAAAGAAGAAGTAAGAGGAAGAATTGTGGAGGGAATGAACAGTGAGACAATGTATAGCCTCCGGGATGGCGGCAGCAGCGTTTCTGTTATTAATATATAATAAGACAATAGGAAAATATGTTGTTGTCTCTACCTGTATTATTACCTTTGCGATAGCATGGTTCAATTTTGGGAGGACAGAGGAAGGAGCAGGAGGTTAGGAAGGGAGAGATAGTGTCTGTGATCCTCGGGTCACCACTCCTCGGATTGTGTCAGTTCAAGTTTAGAAGCTCCAACAACTTTCCCTGAATACGAATTGGCAACCTTTCGATTTACAACAGGTACCTACTTACTGCTACAGTAGGTAGGTGAACAGGGACCAAGGGGGCTAGGAAGAGTGTCCAAACAACTTGCTCCTGCCTGCCTGTGTGATGTAGTCGTGGCACTACTATATTATTGAATGTGACACTGTCAAAGACTTCAGGCCACCTCACTTATTGTATCTTGAACTATGTCATTACTTCATTGAGGACATTACATTCTTGCTCTTTATCCCAAATTGGCTAGCCCACACTGGTAAATGTGTACTGTACTGTCAATGAATCTGATGTATTTCTTTGTGTATGAACCTGACTGAAAATAAGGTCGCCTCCCTTGCTGCTGCTGCTAAAGCTGCTGCTGCTGCTTCTTGCGCCCTTCTAAGTCCCGTTTAAGTCCCCCACCCCAGGCCCCCGCAGTACCCCTTCACATCTACACCATTCAAAAACAATTTCACTCAATTTCCACAATACTATGCTAATTACACGTAAAATAGAGTGTTATCCTGCAAAACGTTGATGTCGTATATTTCTCTCTTTAAGTGATATCCTGTGGCTCCGAAAGGAGCCTGTTTGGTTAGGTTGTCTTGTGTGAACGAACCTTGGGTTCTTATTTCTTCTCTGTCTTCTTGGGGAGGAGCACAGCTTGGATGTTAGGAAGGACACCCCCTTGGGCAATGGTGACTCCAGATAGGAGCTTGTTCAGCTCCTCGTCATTGCGAATGGCAAGCTGAAGATGACGCGGGATAATGCGGGTCTTCTTGTTGTCGCGGGCGGCGTTACCGGCCAGCTCGAGCACTTCTGCCGCCAGGTACTCCATGACGGCTGCAAGGTACACAGGTGCACCTGCACCAACACGCTCAGCATAGTTGCCTTTACGCAAGAGACGGTGGATCCTACCCACGGGGAACTGGAGTCCGGCCCTGCTAGAACGGGACTTTGACTTGCCCTTCACCTTGCCTCCCTTGCCGCGTCCTGACATGTTGCTGCTGCTGCTTTTCGTGATAGGAGTTAAATTTCCGCCCGCCACCTTGGTCTTTTATACCAAGCTCAGGATCAGGCCAGGTGGCCGTCTCGCGGACCCAACCAATGTAAGAGAGCCGTAGCTGCAGCCAGTCTGATCCTGAGCGGCCCGCTCGGTATATAAGGAAAAGTTAGTCGGGCCAGTTTTCAATTCTCTCGCTCCGCGCCACGAGTAACTGTGCCGCCATGCCTCCCAAAACTTCCGGAAAAGCTGCCAAGAAGGCTGGAAAGGCCCAGAAGGCCATTGCCAAGGGTGACAAGAAGAAGAAGCGCAGGAGGAAGGAAAGCTACAGCATCTACATCTACAAGGTACTGAAGCAAGTGCACCCCGACACAGGAGTCTCCTCCAAAGCTATGTCCATCATGAACTCTTTCGTGAACGACATCTTCGAGCGCATCGCTGCCGAGGCTTCCCGCCTGGCGCACTACAACAAACGCTCCACCATTACCAGTCGGGAAATCCAGACAGCTGTCCGACTCTTGCTGCCCGGTGAACTGGCCAAGCATGCCGTGTCTGAGGGCACCAAGGCTGTCACCAAGTACACCTCTTCCAAGTAAGAGGTTACTTGTACACAACAAACACGCCATCCCACTACTACAACTTAATCGGCTCCATCGGAGCCACAGTTACATGTTAAAGAGACAGTTACCGACAGTGATATATTGAGAGGGAAATAAAAAAAAAAAAAAATTATAATAATCTGCATTCTCTATTGGCGTAGAAACCGGACTAAATCGAAACATAATAAATAAATAAATAAATTCTGCGTGGAGTACTTTTACACCCACTGCAAAGTGACATACATGGAGTGTGTTTGGGCTTCATTTCATGTTTGCAGCACGCCTATTTCATGTAAACAATTTATTTTATTTTATTGTATTTTATTGTATTTTCTTTTATTTTATTTATTTATTTACTTACTTATTCTTTATATATTTATTTGTTACTGGCTCTTGTTTGTTGCACCCACCCACCTCCCGAATTGATGACCTACTATACATTCGTGCCTGCACGAATGTTACCAACTTACCGTTAGGCGATTTGGGTAACCGAAATTAACGCTCTCCTACCACCAACCATTTCGATTGTCAAGAAAATTATCTTCAGAACAGTTCTTTGGCCCTGAGAAGGGCCGAGTTATAGATGTCTGGTAGGTTTTGTTGTGCTTTT